>NW_026087293.1:0-86170 GCF_022539395.1 Myiozetetes cayanensis | reverse complement strand
GGACTTCCCCCTCACCTGCCTGGGGGGCCTGCGGCATCTTCGTCTTCCTCACAGCCTTCTCCTCCATCCGCCCAAGCTTTGGGAAGGACAAATCCTGCTGGGGGAAACAAGGGCTGAGCGCATTGCCTTGGGGGTTTCTCCTGCCCAAGTCTACCTCTAGAACTCACTGGGCATCCTGGGACCATAAAAACCTCCAAAACACCAAAGTTCAGCCCAGAAAAACCCAAACCACCAATATTTATGCAAAATGCCTTCAGAAACAGCGAGATGACAACCCCCCAAACTGCAAAAAGTTAAGACTGAGAAAAAAAACCCTCCAAAAGATGAAGATTAGCCAACAAGAATCTCTCCCAAAAGTTCCCCCTCTGGGGTTCAGATGGTCTCCCCTGTCTAGGATGTTGGGGGTCCCACCTCTGACTCTCACCTTTGGGGTGCCGCCTTCCCAGACATTCCCCCTCTCCAGGTTCTCCACCTTGTTGTCCCTAGGATCCCGGGGTCCCCACTATCCAGGCTTCCCCTTCTCCTCACCCCCCTTTCAGGCTCCCGGGGGTCCCGGGGCTCCTCCCTCTCCGTGCTCCCCCCTCCAGCCTGACGGGGGTCCCCCAGCTCCGGCATCGCCCGCTCCGCCCTCCACCCTCGGCAGCTCCCACAGAGATGGCACTTGTTCCCCTGCAGGGACTCCAGGGCAGCAGGGTGACTGCTCCTGCATGGATGGAATGGCACAGGATCCCCTGGGTCCCCAGGTTGGATCAGCACTCGGGGGTACAAACTGACCTCGGGCTCAGGATGCAGCTGCGAGCACAGATTGCCCTGCAAAGTCTGCAGGGAGTCAGTCGAGCTCTGGAGAGCAGATTGTGCCCCAGGGATGGGACTGCAGAGGGGCCCTCAGGTCCCCAGGATGAAGCAGCAAGCACCAATAGACACAAAAGGCCCCCCCGAGGATTTCTGGTGGGGTGTCCTGGAGGGAGGGGACAGTGCTGAGGTCACCCCTGAGCCTCCTCTTCTCCAGGCTCAACAACCCCAGCTCCCTCAGCCTCTCCTCACAGCACTTGTGCTCCAGTCCCTTCCCCAGCCTCCCTGCTCTTCTCTGCACCTGCCCCAGCCCCTCCATGTCCTTCCTGACCTGAGGGGCCCAGAGCTGGACACAGCACTCCAGGGGTGGCCTCCCCAGTGCTGAGTGCAGGCCAAGAATCCCTGCCCTGCTCCTGTTGCCACACTCTTCCTGAGCAAGGCCAGGATCCCTTGGTCCTCTTGGCCCCCTGGGCACACTCTGGCTCCTGTTCAGCTTCCTGTCCCTCCACACTCCCAGCTCCCTTCCTGCCTGGTTGCTCTCCAGCCACTCTGTCCCCAGCCCGGGGGGCTGCCGGGGTTGTTGTGGCCAAAGGGCAGGACCCGGCACTTGGCCTGGTTGAACCTCATCCCCTTGGAATCAGCCCATGGATCCAGCTTGTCCAGGTCCCTCTGCAGAGCCCTCCTGCCTTCCAGCACATCAAAAACCCCCAGCGTGGTGTCAGCTGCAAATCTGCTCATGAAATGCTGGTTCTGCAGGAGCTGGAGATGCTCAAGGGGCAGCAGGACCAAGTCAGGGGCCTGAGGGGCTTTGGGGGTACAAACCAGGACAGACCAGTACAAACCAGGACCTCCTCACTGCTCCCCAGATCTCTCCTGGAGCTGGGCCACGTTGTCGTGGGACACCTGAGCCCCCCCAGTGCCCTCCCAGTACAGCCCAGTGCCCCCAGCACAGCCCACTGTGTTCCTGTGCCAGGGTGCCGGGTGATCCCTCCTTGGGGGGATTGGATGGGGATTTGGGGGGTTTTGGGTGCACTTAGGGGAGTTAAAAGGGGTCTTGGGGTCATTGGGGGGGTCAAAGGGATCTGGAGGAGGAAGAGATTAAAAGGAAAATGGGTGACATCACAGGGATATGAGTGACATCACTGGGGACCAGTGACATCACATGGGAGTGTAGACAATAAAGGGACAGCCGTGATGTCACAGGGAGATCGCTTACATCACAGAGAACATCAGTGACATCACAGGGGACATCAGTGACTGCACAAGGCCAGGGGTGACATCACAGAGACACCAGTGACATCATCAGTGACACCTGTGACATCATAGGGGACAGTGGTGACATCACAAGGCCAGGTGTGACATCACAGAGACACCATTGACATTATTGGTTACACTGGTGGCATTACAGAGGATAGTGGTGACATCACCGGGACATTGGTGACATCACTGAGGACCAGTGGCCTCACAGAGGACTGTTGACAACAAAGGGAAAGACATGATGTCACAGGGTTATCGGTGACATCACAGGGGACCATGGTGACATCACAGAGACACCAGTGACATCATCGGGGGCATTGGTGCCATCACAGGGGATACTGGTGACATCCCAGGGTGTAGGAGAATTAGAGACCTTTTGGGTTAAGGCAGGAGTAAAACAGCTGATGGGAATCTGAGGAGTCTCAAGGACTAAGTGTTTTGAGAACATGACAAAGACTGGACATCTGCAGGGATGAGAAAAACAGCACCTGCAGAAGGGAGTTTAAGCTGAACCTGCCAGGAGGCATGTGAATAGAAGTGTTGTGGTTAGGTTTAGAAGAAGAAGAATTTAGAAAATAAGATATGTTGACTAACCAATAATAATTGTGTGAACAGTGTGTATTTTGTGTGTGTGACCAATAACAGGTTAAGTAGTCAAATATGTAGTAGTTATTAAATTGTATAAAAATAAATGTAATTTCCAATAAGGATGGAGCTTCTGAACATCATATTGGGGTGTGTGAAGTTTCCCCTGGGTCTCGCACGTGGCAACATCTGGTGCTCCGCGGGAGGAATTTCGTGAGAAGAACGAAGTTCGACTATACGAGAGGCCAGGGAATTGACGGCACATATTCGTACCGAAAGATTGCTGCCGTGTCGAAAAGGCGAGGTGTCTGCTGGCTGGCGGTACTGCGGAACGCAGCGTCAGGAGCCCGAGAGAGGCTGCGCCCGGAGAGAGGCGGTGAGTGCAAGCTTGCAAATATTCAGCAGACAACATGAGATATGCGGTATCCGCAGTTGAGCGAACGACGCTCAAATGTATGCTATATTTAGCAAAAAAGATCGGAGTTGAGGTGAAAACGAAGGCAAAGATGCCGGAGCTGAGGGCCCGGCAGTGCCTGGAGCTGCGGCGGCAGCTGGGGGCTAATAGCTCGGCCCTCACCCAGGCACTGCGGGAGGAAAACACAAAGGATAGAAAAGAGCAGAACGAAGCGGCACCGCGAAACGGCAGAGCGAAGCATCAGTGCTGCGTGACAAGCACTGGTGGAGCAGGACGGCTCGGCTCTGCGGGCCGGGGCCAGGACCGGGGTCGGCTGAGATCGGTCGGCTGAGATCATGATTGAAAACCTTTCCCACCCCCCCCCGAGCAAAGTGGGCTGAAGACAAGCTGAGGCAGGGAAGTGAAGCAATCAGTCGCTATGACGACCATTCACTCTAAAAATCCATAAAATCCGTGAACAACATTCTTTGAACTTTTAACAATGTTAATGAAATTAAACAAGAGGCAAAAATATGTTTGCTTTGCAAGTTATAATTTCAACCCAACAGTCACTCACAGATAGAAGACACGGAGTTAAACATTACTAACTCTAAGACTGAAAAACAAAAGCTTGTGTGAGAGTAGTATCTGAAACCTTTCAAACACATGAACTCCCTAAAACTTTTACTGCTACTGTGAAAGTTGAAGCAACATCTCACTCACGGTGCCTATGCAGGTTTACTTTCTGAGGACGGCAGGGCCGGTTACAGTCGCCTTAAGCAGACCGAACCAGGAACCCAACTAACTCAGAGACTTTTAATCCTAAAGTAGTGGGTTCGAGCCCCACGTTAGACTCGCCAGAACAACAGGAGGACAAGATGGGATTCCCAGACTGAGTCTGTCGTTTTTTCCCCGTCTACAAAATTGCCTGACTTCTCTCATTTGTTTCTGCTACGATAACCACTTAAAACTAACTGAACTATTAATCGGAACGATTTATAAGCTTTTTGTTGACAGTGAAAACAACTAGAAGAACCAGCACAAAACGGGACGGCTATGCAGAACCATGCCGAGAGCGGAGCGAGGCCAGTGCAAAGTGAACAGAGCGAAGGCGGGGCCACTGTTACTGCAACTCCGTGGCGAGTGCAGAGCTGAGACTGCGGGCTCCGGGACAGAGCGGAACGCACTACTCCCTAACAGAATCGGGCCCCGCCACCCTCAGTGAAGAGTCCTAGAGTTAACACAGAACTACAAGACTCGACAATTGTGGTGTTGCCGGCACAACTTTCTCGACAGTGTGACAAAGTTACTGAAACTGCAGCTGCTAAACTAAACTTAAAAAAAAAAAAAAAAAAAAAAGATTTCCATGTCTGTGACTGATAGTGTTGTTTATTTAAGTTAACCTTTATATTCCTTATATTGATTCCTCTTCAGGACAGGTGCAGTTATTACTAAACATGACTACGGAGATGGCAAACTAAGAAGTACACAGCCAGTAATATTTGGAATCTGAGATGTGTGGTTGAAATGCAAAAATATATATATAAAAATTCTAGTTATGTGTAAGTAAAGAGTGATTAAGGCGGCCACCCTCTTGAATGACTGGACAAAAAAAACTGTATGAGTGAGAAAAGCTGTGTAGATATCTATGTGTATGAACTTAAAATACTTTATGAGTATCAAGATTTTAAGAGGATATGTTATATAAATTTGATTATAGTAAGTTGATGCATACCAACCTTCAAAGATTAGAAACAAGAATCAAAGAATTGCAAATTAATGCTGGTCAAGACTGACTAAATGTTAGTATTTAAGAACTATCAAAATGACTTTTGCCTATAATCAAAACAAGGTTGCTTGTGTTGCTTAATGATTTAGTAAAAATGGCCATTATGATAGGTATAGTTATACTACTTTTTATAATTTTTGTACCATGTATTCTGCAATACTTAGAAGGAATAGTTGCAAGAATAATAAAAAATATATGGATTATAAATAAAGAAAAAAGGGGATATGCAGGAGAATTAGAAACCTTTTGGGTTAAGGCAGGAGTAAAACAGCTGATGGGAATCTGAGAAGTCTCAAGGACTAAGTGTTTTGAGAACACGACAAGAACTGGACATCTGCAGGAACGAGAAAAACAGTACCTGCAGATGGGAGTCTGAGTTGAACCTGCCAGGAGGCATGTGAATAGAAGTGTTGTGGTTAGATTTAGAAGAAGAAGAATTTAGAAAATAAGATATGTTGACTAACCAATAATAATGGTGTGAACAGTGTGTATTTTGTGTGTGTGACCAATAATAGGTTAAGTAGTCAAAGATGTGGTAGTTATTGAATTGTATAAAAGTAAGTGTAATTTCCAATAAAGATGAAGCTTCCAAAACATCATATTGGTGTGTGTGAAGTTTCCACTGGGTCTCGCACGTGACAACACATCCCCTTCTACCCCAGTCCATTCCCAGTCCCTCCCACTGCCATCCCAGTCCCTCCCACTGCAATCCCAGTCCCTCCCAGTGCCATCCCAACCCCTACCAATGTCCTACAAGCCCTCCACCCTCTCTCCCCAGGGCCCCCCAGCTCAGCCCAGTGTCTCCCCCATCTCTCCCAGTGCCCCCCAGCATGTCCATCTCATTGATGCCCTCCAGCTCCCCGCCCAGCCCCGGCCGCCTGCTCTGCTCCGTGATGGATTTCTACCCTGCCCGGCGCAGGTGAGGTGGTTCCAGGATGGGCAGGAGCTGCCGGAGCACGTGGTGGCCACCGACGTGGTCCCCAATGGGGACTGGACCTACCAGGTGCTGGTGATGCTGGAAATCCCCCCCCGGCGCGGGGTCACCTCCCCCTGCCAGGTGGAGCACGTCAGCCTGGAGCACCCCCTCAGCTGGCACTGGGGTACGGCCTGGCCCCCCCAGCATGGGGGGACACTGGCAGGGGGGGCAGGGGAGCACTAGGGACACTGGGAGGCACTTTGGGGGGCAATGGAGAGGCTGAGAAGGAGGTTGGGGTGTCCTGGCAGGGCTGAGAGGGGCTGTGGGGAGTCCTGGGGGGGCAACTGAGAGGAGTTTGGGGAGCCTGGGAGGGATGGGAGGGAGGTTGGGGGGGGCTTAGGATGACTGGGAGGGGGTTGGGGAAGTGCTGGGGGGGCTTAAAAGGGACTGGGAGGGGTTCAGGAGGGTCCTGGTGGTGATGGGAGGGAGGTTGGAGGATCTTAAAGGGGATGGGAGGGACTTTGTGGGATCCCCAAGGGGCTGGGAAGGGACTGGGAAGAGGTTTCAGGGGGTGCTGGGTGGGCTGGGGGAGACCAGGACAAGGTTTTCAGGGGGTCCCGGGTGGTCTATGGTAGGTTTAGGGGGTCCTGACCCACCCGGCTCCCCCCAGAGATGCCACAGGACACCGTCCACAGCAAGATCCGGGTGGGGGTCGGGGGCTTCGTTTTGGGCTTCGTCTTCCTGGCACTGGGGCTCGGCTTCTACCTGTGGGAGAAGGTAAAGGGGGGTACCCGGGGGTCGTGTCCCCCCTTCCCCAGAGCGTGTGTGCCCCCCCTGCCCCCCAGCCTGCTGTCACCCCCTTTCTCTCCCCACAGAGCTCCTGAGCCGGCGGTGGCTGCAGCCCCTCCCCATGGCCTCGGACCCAGCCTAGACCCCCCAGTCCATCCCTGCCCCGAGTTTGGGGAGTCGTGTGTCCCCCCGGCCCTGCTTTTGTTCTCACACCAACCGCCTGCTGCTCCCAGTGCTCCCAGTAAAGCTTCCCAGTTCTCTGCAGTCCTGGTGTTGAAGGGCAGGTGCCCTCCCAAAGGCCCCTCAGAATCAGCTTATGCAAATTGTACAATGGTTGGCACCCGTTGTCTTTCTGCTTCAAGGAGTGTGTATTTTTCTGCCATGTCTGGTTCAATGTTTTCACACCTTAATGGCTCAAACTGTATCTGCTTTGTTTAAAGAAAAAGGGGGAAGTGTAGGGATTTTGAGTGCTAATATAGAGGATATGCTGCTGTGAGAATATAATCTTATGTTGCAATTGTGAAAACATGATCTGTTGTTCTGATGGCCTTCTGATGGTACCAGGATGTGAAAGATCTACCAAGAGAAGCAGTAGCAAAACCAGATATAGAAAACAGGGTCTCAGTACCGACTATCAGAGTGGGAAAGGACATAAAGAATGTTAAAGAAACAAAGCTGATAGAAGAGTATTGTTAGAAAACTGGATCAAAGACTGCTGCTTGATTCCAATAAACGGCGCTCTCTGATCATCACATTGGTGTGCTGAGTCGTCCGTGCTCGCATGAAAACCCCCCAGGCAGGTGCCCTCCCAAAGGCCCCCAAACATCCCCAACATCCACAGTGATGTCACCACTGTCCCTGGGATGTCACTGGTGTTCCCAATGATGTCACAGCTGTCCAATTGATGTCACCAGACAGTTGTGATGTCACTAGTCTCCAGTGATGTCACTGCTGTCCCCACGGATGTCACCACTGTCCCTGTGATGTTACTGCTGTCCCCAGGGGTGGTCCCTGTGTCCCCAGTGATGTCACCACTTTCCCTTGTGATGTCACCACTCTCTCCAGCGATGCCACTGGTGTCCATGTGATGTCACCACTGTCCCCAATGATGTCACCAATGTCCCTGTGATGTCACTGGTGTCCCCATGGGTGTCCCCAGTGTCCCCAATGATGTCACCACTGTCCTCTGATCTCACCGACATCCCCAATGATATCACTGCTGTCCCTGCGATGTCACTGCTGTCCCCAGTGATGTCACTGGTCTCCAGTGATGTCACTGCTGTCCCATGAGATGTCGCCAATGTCCCCAGTGATGTCACTGCTGTCCCTGTGACCTCATCGCTGTCCCTTTGATGTTACTGCTTTCCCTGTTATGTCACCGCTATCCCCAATGATGTCACTGGTCCTCTGTGATGTCACTGATGTCCCCAGAGGTGGCACCAGTGTCCTTTGATGTCACTAATGTCCCTGTGATGTCACTGCAGTACCTTTTGATGTCACTGCTCTCCCTGTGATGTCAGAAGTCTCCAGTGATGTCACTGCTGTCCCCAGGGATATCACCACTGTCTCATGTGATGTCACTGTTGTCCACAAGGGTGTGTCCCCAAAATTTCACTGCTGTCCCTGTGATGTCACTGCTGTCCCCAGGAGTGGTCCCTGTGTCCCCAGGGATGTCATCAGTTCCCTGTAATATCACTGGTCCTCATGATGTCACCACTGTCCCTTTGATGTCACCAATGTCCTTGTGATGTCACTGGTCTCCAGTGATATCACTGCTGTCCCCACTGTGGTGACACTGCTGTCCCCAGGGGTGCTCCCTGTGTCCCCAGTGATGTCATCAGTTCCCTGTGATTTCACTGGTCCCCAGTGATGTCACCGATGTCCCTAAGATGTCACCAGTGCCCTGCATTGTCACTGGTCCCAGTGATGTCACTGGTGTACCCAGGGGTGGCACCATGTCCTTGTGATACCACTGATCTCATCTCCAGGGATGTCACCGCTGTCCCTGTGATGTCACCATTGTCCCCAATGATGTCACTTCTGTCCCTGTGACATCACCGCTGTCCATTTGATGTCACCGATGTCTCTGTGATGTCACTGGCATCCCTTTGATGTCACTGCTGTCCCCAGGGCTGTCATCATTATCCCCAATGATGTTAGTGATTTCATTGGGCTGCCGATGATGTCACCAGTCCCTGTGATGTCACCAGTGTCCTTTGATGTCACCGCTGTACCCTGTGATGTCATTGATGTTCCAAATGATGTCACAGCTAACCCTTTGATGTCACTACTGTCCCTTTATTGTCACCAGACACCTGTGACGTCACTGGTGTCCAGTGATGTCACTGCTGTCCCCATGGTTATCACCACTGTCCCCTGTGATGTCACTGCTGTCCCCAGGGGTCCTCCCTGTGTCCACAATGATGTCACCACTCTCCCCAGCCATGTCACTGGTCCCCAGTGATATCACTGCTGTCCCTGTGATGTCACAGCTGCCCCCAGCGGTGGCACCATGTACTTGTGATGTCAGCGATGTTTCTGTGATGTCATCAGATCCCTGTGTTGTCACTGGTATCCAATGATGTCACTGCTGTCACATTGATGGCACCAATGTCCTTGTGAAGTCACCTCTCTCCCCAGTCATGTCACTGGTCTTGGTGATGTCAGGGGTCCCCAGTGACATCACTGATGTCCCTTTGATGTCACTGCTGTCCCTGTGATGTCACCACTGTCCCCACGTGTGGCACCAGTCCCAATGATGTCACTGCTGTAAGGGGAGACATAGATAATATTTTGCCAGTGCAAAACCCTAACTGGGACCCAAACAACCCGGACCAGTAGAAGTTATTGGAACAGTACAGAAGATTGGTCCAGGTGGGATTGTGGAATGCTACACCTAAAGCAGTGAATTGGGCTGCCTTGTACCGTGTAAGGCAAGGACAGGACAAGAATCCCCCGGCATTCTTAGACAGACTTAGAGCTGCCAGGAGAAAATACTCTACCCTGGATCCATCATCAGAGACAGGTAAACAACAACTGGGGGGTTGTTAATGGGACAAAGTAACCCTGATATTAGAAAAAGGTTACAGAAAAATGATTATCCTTCCAATAAAGATTTAGAGGTGTTAATGAATGAAGCCTGGAAAGTGCACAACAACAGGGAGAAAAGACAAGATAGAAAACTTGCAAAGGTTGTGGTTGCTGCTTTAATTCAGAATTCAAATATTAGGGTTGGTGGCAGAGGGCAGGCAATGCGAGGGAGAGGGGGCTCACCTTTTCAGCAAGCAAGAGTGGGACAAAATCCATGTGCCCATTGCATGCAGGAGGGACACTGGAAATGGGATTGCCCCACATTGGCAAACAGGAACCCAGGAGGAGCTGTCATCGCTCATCAGACCAGGGAATGAGGGGGATTGGTGAGTCATTCCCTGGCAGACCCACTGGTTAAAATGGAGCAAGGGGAAGGTGAAAAAGAATTAGACTTTCGGATCAACTCTGGAACTACATTTTGGGTTCTAAACCAAGAACTAGTGCCTAAAAGTGATAAACTTGTTCAAGTCGTGGGAGTAACAGACCAATCAGAAAAAGCTTTCCTTCTGAAACCCCTCCAGTACAATGTTGGAAAAAAGTGGGAATTCATCCATTTTTAGATCTGCCTAATTCCTCAAAACCTCTGTTGGGTAGAGATTTATTGGAAAACCTGGGAGCTGTTATTAAATTTGAAAAAGGTAAACTTGAATTTCAGGTAAACAAAGAACAACTAATAGCAACCTTGAGTTCGGTCCTGAGCTGCGTAAAGCCAGAGCAAAACAATCAAAATATCATTCAAATTTTAGATGGAGTCTATTCCTTGGTATGGGCTACAGATGTACCCGGTAAATCAAAAAAGGCAACTCCTATTCAGATAGAATTATCACCAGGAGCAAAATCAGTAGTCAGGAAACAATATCCAGTGAGGTTAGCAGGCAGAAAAGGAATTGAACCAATAAGTGAAAACTTTTTGAAGTTGGGACTTCTAATAGAGTGTGAATCAGACTTTAACAGCCCAATTCTCCCAGTTAAGAAACCAAGTGGAACTTCCAGACTAGTTCAGGATTTTGGGGGAGTAAATGAGATAACTAAGACCTTATACCCCGTGGTAGCAAATCCCTATACACTTTTAACAAAATTGAGAGAGAATTTGATTTGATTCACAGTGTTAGATTTAAAAGATGCCTTTTTCTGTCTACCCCTAGCTCAGGAAAGTCAAAAGATTTTTGCTTTGGAGTGGGAATCTGTCCATAGTGGGAGAAAGATGCAATGAAGTTGGACAGTCTTCCCACAGAAATTTAAAAATAGTCCCACTTTGTTCAGTGACCAGCCAGTCCAAGAGCTGGAACAATGGCAGCAGCCACTGGCGGATGGCGTTCTTCTACAATATGGAGATGACTTGTTAATAGCGACCGGAACAGAAGAAGTGAGTGTGCAGTGGACAATCTCTCTGTTAAACTTCTTGGGTTTAAACGGTTCCCGAGTTTCCCGACAGAAAGCACGGCTGGTGCAAGAGAAAGTGGTGTACCTGGGGTATGAAGTCTCTGGTGGACAATGTTCCCTGGGAACAGCAAGAAAGGAAGCATCTGCCAGACACCAAGCCCAGAAACAGGGGGAGATCTCCAAGCCTTTCTAGGAATGACAGGTTGGTGTAGTTTATGGCTCTATCAGTAGGGAGTTGTAAAGCCTTTCTAGGACCTGCTGAAAAGAACCCAAAAGAACATCATGTGGAGCCCTGAGACAGACGAGGCCTTCAAAGGCCTGAAGCGGGAGCTCAGGAGGGCTCCGGCGTTGGCTTTGCCTGACGGGACGAAGCCCCTTTGGTTGTTGTGCCATGAATGTCAAGGAATGGCTTTGGGGGTCTTGGGCCACCAAGCAGGGCCATCCAGGAGGGCTGTGCTCGACTGCAAAGAGTGGGATGGAGTCAGCAAGGGAAGGCCCAGCTGTCTGACAGCAGTGGCTGCAGCAGTCAGGGACCACTGTCCCAGTGATGTCACTGATGTCCCCAATGATGTCACCACTGTGCCTGTGATGTCACTGCTGTCCCTGTGATGTCACCAGAAACCTGTGATGTCACTGGTCTACAGTGATGTCACTGCTGTGGGCAGAAGTGGTCCCTGTGTCCCCAGTGATATTACGGCTGTCCCCAATGATGTTACCACTCTACCCAGCAATGTCACTGTTCCCCAATGATGTCACTGAAGTCCCTGTGATGTCACCACTGACCCCAGTGGTGGCACCATGTCCCTGTGATGTCACCAGATCCCTGTGATGTCACCGGTCTCCAGTGATGTCCCCAAAGTCTCTGTGACATAACTACTGTCCTTGTGATGTCACTGGTGTTTATTGATGTCACTGCTGTCCCCACAGGTGTTACCACTGTCCCCTGTGATGTCACTGCTATCCCCAGGGTGTCACCCATGTCCTGTGGGAGTCACCTATGTCCCTGAGATTCACTGGTCCCCAGTGATGCCACCATTGTCCCTGTGATGTCACCGCTGTTCCCAATGATGTCACCGATGTCCCTGTGATGTCACTGGTCTCCAGTGATGTCACTGTTGTCCTCACGAGTGTCACTACTATCTCCTGTGATGTCAGTAGTGTCCCGGGGTGGTCCCTGTGTTCCCCACTGATGTCACAGATGTCCCTGTGATGTCACCACTGTCCCCTCTGATGTCACTGATGTCCCTGTGACATCACGACTGTCCCTTTGTTGTCACCAGTCCCCTGTAATGCCATTGGTCCTCAGTGATGTCACCGATGTCACTGTGATGGCACCAGTGTAAGTAATATGTCACTGATGTCTCTGTGATGTAGCAATTGTCCTTATGAAGTCACCAATATCCCCATTGATGTCACAAATGTCCACATTATATATGGGCTGTCTCTTTGTTTTCACCAGTCCCCTGTGATGTCACTGGTCCTCAATGATGTCACCGATGTCCCTGTGATGTGACCACTGTCTCCTCTGATGTCAGCAATGTCCCTGGTGATGTCACTATTTCTCTGTAATGTCACCAATGTCCCTGTAATGTCATTGCTCTCCCTGTGATGTCACAACTGTACCCAGTGGTGGTACCATGTCCCCGTGATGTCACCAACATCCCTGTGATGTCACCAGACCCCTTTGATGTCACTGGTCCCCAATGATGTCACCAGTGTCCCTCTGATGACACCACTGTTCCCTTGTGATATCACCAATATCCCCAATGATGTCACCGACATCACTGTAATTGTCACCCTTGTCCCTGTGAAGTCATCAATGTCCCCAATGATGTCAACAATGATGTCACTCTGATATCATGACTATCCCTTTGTTGTCACCATTCCCCTGTCACTGGTCCCCAGTGATGTCACCGATGTCCCTGTGATGTCACCAGTTTTCACTGAAGATGTCACTCGTGTCTCTGCGATGTCACCCCTGTCCTTGTGAAGTCACCATTGGCCCCTTTGTTACATCACGGCCTCTCCTCTCCATTCCAGAAAGGCCCATGGCCACCAAAGAACTAATGCCTCACACCCCAAGGATGCAGCCCAGTATGTCTACCATGGGATTCTTTGTGATGTCATGGCCTCTTCCTACCCTCTCCATTCCAGAATGGCCCCTGGAAACCAAAGAACACAAGCCCCACAGTGTCCCAGTGCAGCCCCACCCTTGAGCCATTGGCCCCTTTCAGATATCACGACCTGTTCTCTCCATTCTGCAATGCTCCCTGGCTACCAAAGAACCAATGCCTCACTACCCCAGAATGCCATCCCACCTGTCTTCCATATCCCAAGGGAATGGCAGCCGAAGATTCTGTGGAGACATCTGCTTTGTCCTGTTTGATACATCCTTACTGAGTCTTGTGTGGATGGGATGGAACATGTGCCATTGCAAATGTCCTGCTCGGGGATATTCTTGGTCTCTCTTGGTTTGGTAGGGCAACCCCTCCCCACAAGCCCTGGCCATGCCAACATGCCCACACCCAGCCCTTCCACCAGGCCTAGGCTCATCAGAAATGTGTTCTGGATGCCTTGATCCAAAAGCATCTTTGTGACTGGCACATTTATTGACAATGTCTGAGGGATAAATCCAGATCAAATCTATTCCCTGGATTGGACATGGAGACGTGAGCCCCTCCAGTGAAGACATCTCCATGCCCTGTGTCCAAAGGAACCTGTGTGTCCATAAACCACGGGATCCAGCTGCGGGTGTGCTCTTCCCTGTGCCCACCCTGATGCTCCCCTGGCTGCACAGGCACACAGGGCAGAGGCCCTGCTGTGCTCAGGGCTCTGGGGGTGTGCAATGCTCAGGTGCTTCTGCTCCCGGGGAGAACAAACATGGATTTCTCTCCCTGACTGCACCTCTGCCTCCCACAGTCCCTCCTGGAATGGGGCTGAGCTGCCCAGTGACAGCCCTGGAGATACAAAGGGGTGGCTGGGGAGACACGAAGGGTCTGTGGGGCTACATGGTGAGAGGAAGGGGAGACGTCTGAGGCCTGAGCTCAGCTGAGACATCCACCAGACCCTCAAACCTTCATATTCATACTGTTTACTGCTCCTCTTCTCTTTCCTTGGATTTTCTTTCCAAACCTAAATCCCAGCCAAAAGTAATTTTGAGCCCTAGCTGGACTCAGAAAGGCCCATGCCATTCGAGTGATAAAATACCATGTGAGGTCACAGGGTCACATCTGTTCCTGCATCAGAATTGTCATCAGTTGGCAAATAGAGGTTTGCCCTAAAGGTTTAGAAAAAAAGAGCTCTGCATATTCCCACGTGCGCTGGGTTTGGTGTCCCCACATGAGCCCCGTGCAGCAGGTTTTTGTTAAAATCCTGGAGACAGAGAGCTGCTCCAGGGGGACATTTCACCTGACCCTTCTCCTTGGATGAGGCAGAAACATCCCCTTTCTCTTGCCCTTCTCAGTGTGGGGGGCGAAAATCGCCCTTGTCAGGGAGCCCCTGCAGGCTCTGCTCCTCCGGTGATCCAACAGCGGCCCCTGCTGACCGGGATTGGAATTGCGCCAAAAAGCGAGGAATTCCGGACTGGTTCCTTTTTTCTGAGGGGGATTTTTGGTCGAGGATTACTCGATGATCCTTGTGGGTCCCTTCCAACTTGGAATATTGGGTGTGATTCTGTGAAGTTCCCCAGGGCTGTGTGTGAGGAGAGAGCAGGGGCTGAGCAAAGCAGAGCAGGGCAATGGCAGCACAGCCCTTGAGCACTGTGAGGACACAGCACAGGATCCAGATCCAGAGGGGAATGGCTGACCCTGGAAGAAGGGTGGGTCACAATGTGGACAAAATATGTCTAGGAGGGAGGAGCACTGGAGTGCTGCTGAGAGGGGCAGGACAGGGCGTGTCCTGGGCACAGGGCAGGACACAGGCTGTGTGGATCAGGCGTGCAGCAGTGATGGGCAGAGCTGCTTTGGGGAAGGCAGGAGGATGATTGCTTCCTTCAGCCCCCAGGGGACTCTGAACAAAAGGGGGTGATTTTCAACACTTCCCAATGGGTTCAGGGCAGAGTGTAACACCTGGGAGGTGCTGAAATGCTTTAGGCATCAGAGCCATCCACCTGGAACCACAAACCACACAAAAACCGGGCTTGGGGTGGTGTCAAACAGGGGAAAAAGGAGATGTGGGATGGAGCCACATGGGTGGGAAAATTCTTGTCTAGTAAATCCTCAGTAATGGGAATGTGGAAGGGGCACGGGGCTGAGCTCTCTCCAGAGCCACAACTGGGCAGGGCATTCATTTCTTGATCCTCACAGATGACAGATGGTGGATCTGGGATCCCCACAGTGTCTCAGTGTGTGCAGCACCTGGGGGAGCTGCAGGCTCTCAGCCTGTGCCTTTCTCCTCCCAGGCAGCTGGTCCAGCTCCCAGGCAGGCACAGCCACCAATGGTGAAGGATTCCCTCCTCACACACTCAGTGACCCTCAGCATCAGGGCCAAGGCTGCCCAGCTGCCACCACCAGGACATGAGGAGGTTCATCAGCTGGGATCTCACTGGGCTGGAATGGCATATCCTGCTCACTGCTTCCTCTCCCCATCACGCCTTCTCTGGTCTCTTCTCTTTTTCTAAGAGCCCATGTCAGCCAGTTGGGCAGATTTGCATGAGCTGGCTGGTTCCACATTCATCTAAAGGATCAAGATGGGAGCTGGGGGAGGAGTTCAGTGTCTGGGATGGTCCCTGCACAGGACACCAAGAATCATGAGCTCTACATTTCTCTAACAGACAGCAACCCCTCGACTAAGACAATATTTCCTGTCAGAGGCAAGTGATAACTTGTGAGCCCTTTCCACTCTTCTTTCCTCCTGGATATGTTTTGTCCACATTGTGACCCACCCTTCTTCCAGGGTCAGCCATTCCCCTCTGGATCTGAATCCTGTACTGTGTCCTCACCTTGCTCCTCTTGTCGTCTGCCCCCATCAGCCCCTTGTCCTGGAGAGATGGGGCCACTGAGCACTGGGAGAGCCCAGCCTGGAGCCATTCCCATGCCCATCAGTTCCCTCTGATGCTCTCCCTGCCCTGCACTCCCTGCTGTCCCCGTGTCTCTGCCCCCCAACCTCAGTGGGACCAACCCCACCCTCAGCTCCCCTTTGGGCTCAACCCACTTGGGGCAGTGCTCAAGGGCTGTGCTGCCATTGCCCTACTCTGCTTTGCTCAGCCACTGCTCTCTGCTCACACACAACCCTGTGGAACTTCACAGAATCACACCCAGTATTCCAAGTTGGAAGGCACCCACAAGGATCATCGGGTCCAACTCCTGAGCCTTCTCTGGACCATCCCCCAGAGTCACACCACGTGCCCGGGAGTATCGTCCAAACACTTCTTGTACTTGCACCAAGCCATCGGTGCTGAACCCCCACACAGGCACCTCCTGCTCCTAGAAAGCAGCATCTCCAGCTTCTGGGTAAGGGAGAGGGGATGCAGCCATCTCCTAAGTTATCCCAAACAGGGCATTCCTGTCGAAACTTGATGTCTGTCTCACCCCTCTGGGAGGATCTGTGGGCATGTGCTAGAAATTTCTGGAGGTGCTGCCATTCCTGGATGAGCTGCATTTCTGCAGTTCCCCCCACTGTCCTGGCTTTAGCTCTCCTGAAGCAAACACTTGGTTGGAGAGGCCTCAAAACACATGCAGGTCCTTTTCCATGAAATACCCCAGCTCCCAGTTTTGTGAAATCCTCTGGTGCAGGCAGGGAAGGTGTCCACACAAGTTCTCTGAGAGGGGCAGAGGCAAATAGTGGAAGAACCTGGAAGATCTCTGGGCTGTAACCAAAGTATGACTTTGCACTTCTCTCAGTTTAATGAGTTTGTGTTTGGCTAAGGAGGATGAGTTAGGAGGAAGACCAAACTCCTCCTTCTAAGCAACTGTAAGTCCAAAATAAAGAGATTCCAAGTGTGAAAGTATGGAGAAATTAAAAAAAAAAAAAAAAAAAAAAAAAAAAAAAAAACAGCCCTTTCTTTAAGGATATATGTGTATTTGCAGATCAAAGAAAGAACACAAAATGAACCAAATAATCCTGTACCAAAAATCCCCCTCAAAAAAAAGGAAACAGTCTGGTGTTCCTCGCTTTTTGGCGCAATTCCAATCCTGGTCAGCAGGGGCCGCTGTTGGATCACCGGAGGAACAGAACCTGCAGGGGCTCCCTGACAAGGGCGATTTTCGCCCCCCCACACCGAGAAGGGCAAGAGAAAGGGGATGTTTCTGCCTCACCCAAGGAGAAGGGTCAGGCGAAATGTCCCCCTGGAGCAGCTCTCTGTCTCCAGGAGTTTTAACAAAAGCCTGTTGCACCGGGCTCATGTGGGGACATCAAAACACAGTAGACATGGGAATATGCAAAGCTTTTTTTCTAAAACTTTAACATTACGACAAACCTGTATCTGCCAACTGATGACAATTTTGATGCAGGAACAGATGTGACCCTGTGACCTCACATGGTATTTTAATGCTCCAATGGCATGGGCCTTTCTGGGTGCAGCCAGGGCTAAAAATTACTTTGGTCTGGGATTTAGTTTTGGAAAGAAAATCCAAGGAAAGAATGGAGGGGCAGTAGAACAGTATGAATATGAAGGTTTGAGGGTCTGGTGGATGTCTCAGCTTGAGCTCAGGCTGCAGACGTCTCCCCTTTCACTCACTGTGGAGCTGCACAGACCCTTCGTGTTTCCCCAGCCACCCCTTTGTATCTCCAGGGTTGTCACTGGGCAGCTCAGCCCCATTCCGGCAGGGACTGTGGGAGGCAGAGGTGCAGTCAGGGAGAGAAATCCATGTTTGTTCTCCCTGGGAGCAGAAGCACCTGAGCATTGCACACCCCCAGAGCCCTGAGCACAGCAGGGTCTCTGCCCTTGTGTGCCTGTGCAGCCAGGGGAGCATCGGGGTGGGCACAGAGAAGAGCACACCCGCAGTTGGATCCCATGGTTTATGGACACACAGCTTCCTTTGGACACAGGGCATGGAGATGTCTTCACTCGAGGGGCTCACGTCTCCATGTCCAATGCAGGGAATAGATTTGATCTGGATTTATCCATCAGACATTGTCAATATATGTGTGAGTCACAAAGATGCTTTGGGATCAAGGCATCCAGAACACATTTCTGCTGGACCTGGACCTGGTGGAAGGACTGGGTGTTGCCATGTTGGTATGGTGTCCCAGGTTGGACTTGGCTCCCAGCCAAGTGCCCAGACTTCAGGGACAAAGCCTTCCCCCTCCCTCTCACTCTCGTGTAATTGATCGAAAAGATCACGAAAAAGAAAATCAAAAGAACCCAAACCGAACTGAATTTTAAGTGGAAGATTTATATATATGTAAAGAAAATTATATACAGGGAATCCCCCAAAGGGGGAAAGGGAAGGGAAAGGGAAAAGGAAAAAGGGATCAAAAGGGATACAATGCAAATACTTCCCTCCAGAGATGGCGAACCACACCACACAACCGCCGGCACTCTCTGCCTCTCAAGGCCAACCAGATGCGCTAGGCCTCACTCCCTCACCCGGGCAGAGCGACAGCAAAGCTACCTTCGCCTTCGGTCCATTGGAAGAAAGAGAGCGAGAGTTTCCTCTCTCTTCTTATTTATACTCTTGCTTACGTAAAAATCGTATGGAATACTGGGAACATGGTCTTGGTTCCTTGGTTACAACCTGGTCACCAAGGAAGGCCTAGTCTCAAAACTACTACATTCTCCACCCCTTATTCCATACTATTTTTACGCAACACTTATATGTCATGTATTTGCTTATATCCCGCGTATATATACACATATTTATATATATATAGTCCTTTGGAGTAGTTGTCTGGTGGTAGAAGATCGACTTTAGCATCAACATTAGCTCGATTCGGATCCTTGGCACTTTGGTCACAATCACAGTTCAAGTTTAGGACTGGTTCATTGTGTCATCATCAGATACCGGTATCAGCTTTGGTCAGGTCTCTCTCATTTGGCGACTGGTCTCCTGTAAAACAACTTGAAGCACAAAGTTAGTTTTTCCCCAAGGATAACTTTCTTTGAGGCACACACTGTATCTTTCCATTCTTCCTCATCATTCACCAGGTGTACCCTGGCCCTTGAGTAAAAACAACTCCACGAATGGGTTTGTCCTCGCCCGAAGTAGGGGTAACCCAAACAGCTTTACCCAACATACCTCTCAGGTGAATCACTGGAACTTTGTCTCCATCTACAGTGTGGAGGGATTCTGCTTGGGCAGGGCCAGCTCGATTGATAGAGCCTCTAGTATTTACCAACCAGGTGGCCTTGGCTAGGTGCTTATCCCAGTTCTTAAATTTTCCCTCACATAGTGCTTTTAAAGTTGTTTTTAACAGTCCATTATACCTTTCAATTTTTCCAGCAGCAGGTGCATGATATGGAATGTGATAGACCCATTCAATACCATGCTCCCGTGCCCACGTGACCACTACATTATTCTTGAAATGAGTCCCATTGTCTGACTCAATTCGCTCTGGAGTGCCATGTCTCCATAAGACCTGCTTTTCAAGACCCAGAATGGTATTCCGGGCCGTTGCATGGGGCACTGAATATGTCTCCAACCATCCAGTCGTTGCTTCCACCATGGTAAGCACATAACGCTTACCCTGGCGGGTCTGTGGCAACGTGATATAATCGACCTGCCATGCTTCTCCGTATCTATACTTGTCCCAGCGTCCACCATACCATAGGGGCTTCAATCTTCTTGCCTGCTTGATAGCAGCACAGGTTTCACAGTCGTGGATAACCTGGGAAATAGTGTCCATGGTTAAATCCACCCCTCGGTCTCGTGCCCATCGGTAGGTGGCATCTCGGCCCTGATGACCTGAAGCATCATGGGCCCATCTGGCTAGGAACAACTCTCCCTTATGTTGCCAGTCCAGGTCTATTTGTGACACTTCAATTTGCGCAGCTCTATCCGCTTGTCTGTTGTTACGATGTTCTTCGTTGGCTCGACTCTTGGGTACATGGGCATCTACATGGCGGACTTTCACATCTAGTTTCTTTACTCTAGAAGCAATGTCCTGCCATAAATCAGCAGCCCATATAGGTCTTCCTCTACGCTTCCAACTCATGTTTTTCCATCGCTCTAGCCATCCCCATAGGGCATTGGCTATCATCCATGAGTCGGTGTAGAGGTAGAGCCTTGGCCATCCTTCTCTCTCTGCAATGTCTAGGGCCAATTGGACGGCTTTGAGTTCTGCAAACTGACTCGATTCGCCTTTACCTTCAGTGGCCTCCACGACTTGTCGGGTGGGACTCCAAACAGCTGCTTTCCACTTCCGGTTCCCTCCTATAATACGGCAAGAACCGTCAGTGAAAAGAGCATAACGCGTCTCTTCATCTGGCAGTTGATTATATGGCGGAGCTTCTTCAGCTCGACTCACTGGCTCTTCTTCCTCTTCATCTGCCAGACTGAAGTTTCCACCTTCAGGCCAATTAGTTATGATTTCCAAAATTCCAGGGCGATTCGAGTTTCCAATTAGGACACGTTGCGTAATCAAAGCAATCCACTTGCTCCATGTGGCATCGGTAGCATGATGCGTAGGAGGCACTTTCCCTTTGAACATCCAACTCAGCACCGGTAGTCGGGGTGCCAGGAAGAGCTGCGCTTCAGTGCCAATCACTTCAGAAGCTGCTTGTATGCCTTCATATGCCGCCAGTATTTCCTTCTCCATAGGGGTGTAGTTGGCTTCAGATCCTCTGTAGCTTCGACTCCAGAAGCCAAGTGGTCGCCCTCGTGTTTCGCCAGGCACCTTTTGCCAGAGGCTCCAGGAGGGACCGTTATCTCCAGATGCAGTGTAAAGTACATTCTTTACATCTGGTCCCGTCCTAACTGGTCCAAGAGCCACGGCATGTGCAATCTCTTGCTTGATCTGCCTGAAAGCCTGCTGTTGTTCAGGACCCCATTGGAAATCATTCTTTTTACGGGTCACAAAATAAAGAGGGCTCACAATTTGGCTGTACTCTGGGATGTGCATCCTCCAGAAGCCTATGGCTCCCAGAAAAGCTTGGGTCTCCTTTTTGTTTGTCGGTGGAGCCATTGCTACAATTTTATTGATGATGTCAGTTGGAATCTGGCGCCTTCCATCTTGCCATTTCACCCCTAAGAACTGGATCTCTCTGGCAGGCCCCTTGACCTTGCTCTTCTTAATGGCAAAACCGGCTTTGAGGAGAATCTGGATAATCTTCTCTCCTTTGTCGAAAACTTCCTTTGCTGTGTTCCCCCATACAATGATGTCGTCAATGTATTGTATGTGTTCTGGGGCCTCACCCTTCTCCAGTACAACCTGAATCAACCCATGACAGATGGTGGGACTGTGTTTCCACCCCTGGGGCAGTCGATTCCAGGTGTATTGCACGCCCCTCCACGTGAAAGCAAACTGCGGCCTGCACTCTTCTGCCAAGGGAATGGAGAAAAATGCATTTGCTATGTCAATGGTAGCATACCACTTTGCTGTCTTGGACTCCAGCTCATATTGGAGCTCCAACATGTCTGGCACAGCAGCACTCAATGGCGGTGTGACTTCATTTAAGCCACGATAGTCCACTGTCAATCTCCATTCGCCATCGGATTTGCGTACAGGCCAAATGGGGCTGTTGAAGGGTGAGTGAGTCTTACTGACTACCCCTTGACTCTCCAACTTTCTGATCATCTTATGAATAGGGATCACAGCATCTCGATTTGTCCGGTATTGCCGCCTGTGCACTGTCTTAGTGGCTATTGGCACTTGTTGATCATCGACTTGCAGGAATCCTACAACAGAAGGATCTTCTGAGAGGCCAGGCAGGGCAGACAATTGTTTGGATTTCTCCTCAGTCACCGTGGCTACACCGAAAGCCCATCGGTACCCCTTCGGGTCCTTGAAGTATCCTCTTCTCAGGTAATCAATACCAAGGATACAGGGGGCTCCTGGCCCTGTGTCGTGGTTTTGCCCACCAGCCCATCCCTGGGGCTGAGGATGGTTTTGTCCAGGTGATTTCTGGACAAAAAACCAATCAAAAAGTTCAGTGACGCCTTTGCTAATTACATCTTTAAGAAAACGGAAGAGAAGGTTGTGGCGCAGTTGAAATTAGGAGCAGCAGCCATGTAGAAGAGGTAGTGGGCCCGAGGAGGGCCAAGGCCCCCTCCTCCCGGCTTGGGCCGGGAGGGCAGGTGCAGCACTGAAGCCTCCCTTCTCTCTTGTGAGAGAGTGAAGAAAAAAAAAGGTTTAAAAGACGAACTGCTTAGACGAGAAACCGCTGCAGAAGAATTCCAGCCATGAGGTAACAAGACTTTCAAGGTCAAAGCTGCAGTCGCAGGAGAGAGAAGAAAAGTTCGAAGGGGGGAGAGCTGCTTTTTCTCCCTTTCGCTCTCCCTCCCTTCAGCAGGGTAAAGACTGAAAAACAAAACCCTGCCACTTGTGAAAATTTGTTGGGGTGAAGAGACCCCCATGCGGCTCACAGAGGAGCTTGTGGATACACCAGAGATTTGTGATTTTAACAGAGAGAAAGCCTTATGCTGGAGTAAAAGCGACTCAGATGAGGCAGAGTCCTGTTAAAGACTTTGTGACCCTCGAAGGGATCGATGCTTATGCTGGAGCGAGACGGCTCAGATAAGCTTGGGATCTCAGTGAGAGATCCATGCTGCTGCTGTTGAAGATTTATGACCCTGACGGGTATTAGAACCTACGCTGGAACACAAAACGGTTCAGGTAGGGATGTTGGGATCCATGTGTGGGATCCGTGCTGCTGGTGCTAGAGAGAACCTACGCTGGAGCAGAAAATGGCTCAGGTGGGATATTGGGATCGAGTAAGGGATCCAGACTAGACCCATGCCGAGAAGTCAATCAAAGACTGTTCTCCCATGGGGAGGGACCTCCATAGGGAAACAGGGGTGAACTCTTAAACCATTATCCCCTGTAACCCTGTGGAAGAAGATCCATAGTAAGCAAGTGTCCCCTTACAAGTCTATGGAAGGAGACCCTTCAGGACCTAGGTAACCCTCAGCCTTCGGTTTTAACCCAGGAGGGGGGTAGACCCAGCCCTGGAGGCCAACACAGAATAAG
This sequence comes from Myiozetetes cayanensis, assembly GCF_022539395.1. NCBI lineage: Eukaryota > Metazoa > Chordata > Aves > Passeriformes > Tyrannidae > Myiozetetes > Myiozetetes cayanensis. The sequence continues at coordinate 63,109 of NW_026087293.1, read as the reverse complement.
AGAGAAATAAAGAAGTTCCAGCTGCGACGAAAGTGCTGCAGAGTTACTGGAGAGAGAGAGAGTTGGAATTCTGAGAACAGAAAAAGACTACTTCTCCTCCTTGGACTGATATAAAGGGAAGTGGGGGGAAAAGCATCTTCTGTAAATACATAATACCTTTTACTTAAGTAGAATTGTTGTAAATATAATTCTTTAGTTTTAGTTTGTTAATAATAAATACTCATACTTTTTTTAATTCAGTCTCTTTTTGTCTACATAAACCTTCTCTCAACTAATAATAATTGTATGTGGGAATATAAAAGTAAATTAAGCCAGGACAAAACCACGACACCCTGTCACAATGGGATGCTTTTCCCATTGGTCTCCAGTCAAGCTTACTTCGGCCTCTACCACTGACAACTCTTGCGACCCTCCTGTCACTCCAGAAATAGACACAGTCTCCATAGTCTTGTGTTCAGACGGCATTAGTGTACACTGGGCACCGGTATCTATCAAAGCCCGGTATCTCTGTGGATCCGATGTGCCAGGTCATCGAACCCACACAGCCCAGTAAACCCGATTATCCTTCTGGTCCCTTTCCTTCTCCTGGCAGAAGGCAGGGCCCCTCTATTGGTCCTTGTCAGAGCATTCGGTGTCAGATATCCTCTTTGCTCCACCAGTGGCCTTCTTGTCAGAAAAGTGGACTTCAACCTTCTTGTGTTTTGGAGATCACAATTGCTTTTCTACAAAATCCGCATCAACTACAAAGACAAGTTTCTTATTAGTTTCCTTCTGCTTCAGCTCTGACTCTAGCCTGAAGTTTGGAAGTGGGTTGTCCATCCCATTTCTTCATGTTCTCTCCCTGTCTGCGCAGGTAGGACTACAACTGATTACGTGATTCGTGTTTAGGGCCCTTCCTTCTGTGTGTAGGGGGAGGAGTTGTTGACCGAGACCTGGACCAAGATCGAGATTGAGGTCGAGCTCGTGGTCTAGATCGCTTTACTGGTGTGTCTCTGTAGTCTCGGGAAACACTGTTATCTCTGTCTTCGTAGTCATCTTCATAATTGGAATATTAATAATCTCCTTCCATTCTTCCCTTAGAGCGGATGGGTTGACGTCGGACATCGGACAGATCTTCGAAATTCTCCGCTATGCTCTGTATCCATTGACACATTGTTTCTACATCCGGTTCATCCAACTTTGGATGGAATGCTGAAATTAGGCAGTTGATGTATTGTGCAGGGGCACCTTTAATTACTTTTCTCCACATTGGATTGGTACATGGGAGACTCGCAGGGTCTAAGATATCATAATAATCCGGATTACTAAAGATGAGTTCAAGCATGGCCAGTTCCCGTAGATATTGAATACCTTCTTCTGCAGTTGTCCATTTTCCTGGAGAACTTGTTAAGTACTCCTTAAATGGATATCTCTCTCTCACAGCATTAAGGATCCTAAGCCAGAGACTATGACTATATGGCTCTCGTGCAATTCCTTGTTCAATCTCACGGTCTCGAGCCAGGGATCCCAACTGCTGTGCTTCGTGACCTTCCAGCATGTGGCTTCTAGCTCCATTATCCCAACATCTTACCAGCCAGGTTAGAATCCGCTCACCAGGCCGGCGACTATAATCTTTTCTCAAATCCCGGAGCTCTGCTGGCGTCAATGATCGTAATACTTCCGATGTTCTCACGACTCCCGCTTCTGGATGGACATCCCTCCTATCCATTTCCACTTCTCTTTTGACGTATCTGTGTGGAACTGTTTCCACTCTGCCTCTCTCACGTGGAGGTGGAAACGGAACATGCCTCGAGGATGGGCTTCTGTGTTGTGGAGGTTGAGGCGGGGGCTGTGTCTGCTGCAGGGATGGTTTTCTGGCTTGTGGAGATGGGGACCGAGCACGGTGCCTGGATGGGCTTCTCGCGGGTGGAGGTAACGAATAGTCCTCTGGACCCTGGGATGAGGATTTCAGATAGTCCTCCATCTCTTCTGTGGAACAGTCAAGAAGAGTGTATTCAGGTGTCAACACTCTCCTTGGCTTTTGTGTTCCATCAGGCATCTGAGCTGCTGCCCCTTCTTCCTTCGGACGCGTCACCCTCTCTTTTGGACGTGCCCCTAATTCCTTGGGACGTGCTCCTTCTCTCACAGCTAGTTCTTCTTCTTCTTCAGTTACACGCCTCAGTCGTGGGGCTAGGCTTGTGGACCCTGCATCATCCCTTATCCACATCTTCTTTTTTGTTATGGGGGCAATAGTGATTTCAGGATCTGTGGTGTGGGCCCCAGTCTTGGTCATAGAAGTGGCTGGAGTTCCCATGTTCGTAAAGTCCATAATTGGAACTCCAGTATCAGCAGGTTTGGTCCAAGCTGTGCTGGCTTCAAGTGGCATCTGGACTCTGGTCTTGGTGGACTCCATTCTGACTGGCATAGTTTGTGTCCCTGTCTCCGCCTTAGCCTTTTGAACATGATCTACAGCGGCTCGATAAGCACTAGCCAGGCCCCAGCATAGAGCAGAGATTTGGGTATTTGGATCCTTATATGTAAGACAACCTTCCATTAAACGATGGGTTATCTCATTAGGATCAAAGGCCTGTGCTGGCGTGAAGTCCCAAATAATGGGAGGTGCCACACGCCCTATCCATTTACCAAACTCTTCCCATGCTCCTTGCCAACCAGGAACTGCCCTTTTCAAGCCCCTTTCCAAAGCTCCAGCTAACCCCTTTGAGGTATGGCCTTTCCTATAACAAGGGAACCAGCGTAACACAATCCTTCCAATTTTAAATAGCATGTTCATCACATTCATCATAAACCAAATTGTTGCCACACAATTTAGATAATCATTGGAGGCAACAGTCAGTTTGGGAATTTCTAGGATCCATCGTTTAACATCAAGATAGGAAGAATACCTTTCCCAGATGTCTCGCCAATTGAACACTGTTGGATTTGGATTGTCCCACATGTAGTAGCCTAAAACAGGTGCGAAAGCTGCTAAAAGTACATTAAAAATTAAGAAAGTGGCCATTATTTATATAGTTGTCCTCACTGTTCTTAAACAAGAGGTATATTTATATAAACAAATCCTTCTGGGCTGCGATCCCGGTACTGTTCTCAAACAAAGTCAATGTTTGGCAGAATTTGGCCACCTGCCCAGAAATTGTTACCAAAACAACCTACTGGTTATCTCGGTGGAACCTCCAAAAATGTCCCAGGTTGGACTTGGCTCCCAGCCAAGTGCCCGGACTTTAGGGACAAAGCCTTCCCCCTTCTTCTCACTTTCGTGCAATTGATCGAAAAGATCACGAAAAAGAAAATCAAAAGAACCCAAACCGAACTGAATTTTAAGTGGAAGATTTATATATATATAAAGGAAATTATATACAGGGAACCCCCCAAAGGGGAAAAGGGAAGGGAAAGGGAAAAGGGAAAAGGAATAAAAAGGGATATAACACAAATACTTCCCTCCAGAGGTAGCGAACCACACCACACAACCGCCGGCACTCTCTGCCTCTCAAGGCCAACCAGATGCGCTAGGCCTCACTCCCTCGCCCGGGCAGAGCGACAGCAAAGCTACCTTCGCCTTCGGTCCACCGGAAGAAAGAGAGAGAGAGTTTCTTCTCTCTTCTTATTTATACTCTTGCTTACGTAAAAATCGTATGGAATACTGGGAACATGGCCTTGGTTCCTTGGTTACAACCTGGTCACCAAGGAAGGCCTAGTCTTAAAACTACTACAGTCACCCATGTTCCTGTGATGTCACCAGACCCCTTTGATGTCACTGATGTCCCTGTGACATTACGGCTGTCCCCTTTTTTTAACCAGCCCCTGTGATGTCACTCATCTCCAATGATGTCACTGCTGTCCCTGTGGTGTCACCACTGTGCCCAGTGCTGGCGCCTTGCCCTCGTGATATCACCGATAGCCTTGTGATGTCACCAGACCCATGTGATGTCACTGATGTCCCTGTTATATCACGACTGTCTCTTTGTTTTCACCACTGTCCCCTGTCATATCACCACTGTCCTTGATGATATCGCTGTTGTCACTGTGATGTCACCCCTGTCCTTGTGAAATCACCAATGTCCCCTGTGATGTCACTGATTTCCCTAGTGATACCACACCTCTCCCTTTCTTTTCCACAGTCCCCTGTGATGTCACTGGTACCCAATGATGTCACTGATTTCCCTGTGATGTCACCACTGTCCCCTGTGTTGTCACCAGTATCCCCAATGATGTCACTGATCTCTCTTTGATGTCAGCCATGTACTTGTGATGTCACTGATGTCCCATGGGATGTCACCGATGTCCCTCTGACATCACAGCTGTCTCTTTGTTTTCACCAATCTCCTGTGATGTCACTCATCCCCAGTGATGTCACCAATGTCCCTTTCATTAAGGGTTAGGGTTAGGGTTAGGGTTAGGGTTAGGGTTAGGGTTAGGATTAGAGGTAAGGGTTATGGTTAGGGATAGGGGTTACTGTTCGGGTTTAGGGTTAGGGTTAGGGTTCAGGGTTTAGGGTTTAGGGTTAGGCTTAGGGCTAGGGCTAGGGTTAGGGTTAGGGTTTGTGTTAGGGTTAGGTTTTAGGGTTAGGGTTAAAGTTAAGTTTAAATTAGGGCTAGTGCTTAGGTAATGTTTGGGTTAGAGAAAGGGATAAGGTTAAGGTTAGGGTTTAAGTAATGTTTTGGTTACGGTTAGGGTTAGTTTTAAATTTAGGGTTACGGTTAGAATAGTGTCAGGTTAGGGTTAGGGGTTAGGTAACATTTGGGTTAGGGTAAGGGATAGGGTTACAGTTAGGGTTTAGGGTTTAGCATTAGATTCAGGTTTAGATTTTTTTTTTTTTAGTGTAGGTTTAGGGTGTAGGTCTCCCAGACAAAGGTGCCTGCATACACAGCTCTTGTTCTTTATGTAGTGCCCAGAGTGGTGCAACAACTGTACTAGATAGATGGTGAGTTATCATGGTTATGATTAGTGTGAGGGGTTGTGCTTTAAGGTTAGGGTTACAGATAAGGTTAGGGTTAGGGCTAGGGTTAGAGTTAGGGTTAGGGTTATTGTTTAGATAACATTTGGGTTAGAGTAAGGGATACGGGTATGGTTATGGGTTAGGGTTTAGGCTTAGGTTTAGGATTAGGTTATGGTTATTGTTTAGATAACATTAGGATTAGAGTAAGGGATACAGCTGAACTTATGGGTTAGAGTTTAGGTTTAGATTCTTTTTAAATATTAGATCTAGGGTTCAGTACTGTCTAAGATACCTTCCAGTCCAAAGGTGCACGCATAGAAAGCTCTTGCTCTTTGTGTAGTGCTGAAAGTGGCGCATCAACTGCACTCGATAGATACAGAGTCAAGGTTAGGGTTAGTGTTCTGGGCTATGATTAAAGGTTAGGGTAAGTCTTAGGGTTAGTGTTAGGATTAGATTAGGTTTAGGGTTTAGGCAATATTTGGGTTAGAGTAAGGGACAGGTTTACGGTTAGGGGTTAGGGTTTAGCATTAGGTTTAGAGTTAGAGATTTTTTAAAGTTTAAGTCTAGTGTTCAGTACTGTCTAAGATACCTCGCAGTCCAAAGGTGCATGCACAGAAATCTCTTGCTCTCTGTGTAGTGCTGAGAGTGGCACACAAATTGCACTCGATAGATGGTGAGTCACAGTTAGGGTCAGTGTGAGGTGCTGGGATTTAAGGTTAATGTTACAGATAGGGTTAAGTTTAGGGTTAGGATTAGGTTAAGGTTAGGGTTTAGGTAACATTTGAGTTAGAGTAAGGGATAGTTTTACAGTTAGGGGTTAGGGTTTAGCATTAAATTTAGAGTTGTTTCAAGTTTAGGTCTAGGGTTCAGTACAGATGATGATTCCTCCCAGTCAAAGGTGCCCTCAAACAAAACTCTTGCTCTTTGTGCAGTGCCGAGAGTGGCGCAGCAACTGCCCTTGAGACACCCAGACTCAGGGCTTTCTTTCCTGGGTAGAACACAAGTCGTTCTCTTGTAGGAGTGCTGGGCTGAAATGGTCGTCCCACAGTGTGACACATTTGCTTGTTCTAACAAAAAAAGGAACTGAGCATTGAATGTTTTCCTTCCCCCCTTCCCCATTTTGTGGGAGGGATGTTGAATGGGCAGGTTGGTCTTGCCTTGGGTAATTGAACAACACAAAAGAACTCAGGGACTCAGATTCCAGACTGATGGCCCTGGAAGTCTGTGGGAGGGATGAGGAGGGTTTCTTTTGTTTTGTTTTCTTTTCCCTCTTCTGGGAAATGGGACACTTCTATGTTGCCTGAACTGAGACAAAGTGTGGGTTGGAAAAGCTTCAAAGTTACTTTCTTCTCAGCCTGGTCACTTGACCCCAGTTTGCCTGCATCCTCTTTTCTGCCCCCAGCCCAGACCTGTCCAGACTTTATCAGAGAGGAAAACTCTTTGGGAAGGAGGTCACTCTTTTTTCCCTCTTCTGCTCCCGTGTTTTTTTTAATACACATCAATGAAAAGGAGGAGTCACACAGTCAGGCACAGACAGCGTGAGTTTCCTTGGGAAGAACCCCTTCTCTCCTCTTTCCCCTTCTCGGTGTGGGAGAAATTCTCCATTTTGGGCTTCTCCTGCACTCCCGAGGACACCCCATGGCAACCGCCATATCCAACAGCACCCCCTGTTGGACACCAGGTGACACTGCAGGCTCTGCTCCTCCAGTGATCCAACAGCACCCCCTGCTGACTGTGGTTCGAATTGCACCAAAAAATGCAAACTGATCTCTTTTCTGTTTGAAGGAGACTCTTGGGTATACGATTATTGTTTGGTTGTTTTCTTTGTTCATTGTTCGGCCAATACACATATATCCTTCAATAAAGGCCTGTTATTTTTTCTTTTTTCCACTCTTTCTCAGTCGGAGCCTCTTAATTTCGGATTTACAATTGCTTAGATGGAGGAGTTCTGGTTTTCCTCATAACTCATCCTCCTTAGCAAAACACTTCTGTCTCATTAAACTGAGACAGACAACCAAAAATCAGTACGGACGAAGACACCTCCCAGACCAAAGGTGCCCGCATAGAAAACTCTTCCTCTTTGTGTAGTGCATCAACTGCACTAGATAGATGGTGGGTCAGGGTTAGGGTTAATGTTATGGTCTAGGATTTAAGATGAGATTTAGCATTACGGTTAGATTAGGACAGGATTTAGGTAAGGTTTGGATCAGGGCAAGGGATAGGGTTATGGTTAGGGGTTAAGGTTTGGTGTTAGGTTTGGGTTTAGGTTTTTTTTTTTACGTTTAGGTCTGGTGTTCAATACGGACGAAGATACCTGTCAGACCAAAGGTGCCCACACAGAAAGCTCTTTTTCTTTGTGTGGTGCCGAGAGTGGTGCAGCAACTGCACTTGAGAGACAGAGGCTCAGGGCTTTCTTTCCTGGGTGGAACTGCAGTGCACACCAACTCACTGCAACTCCAAAAGTATTCCATGGTTACCTTTGTGATGTCATGGCCTACCCTCTCCATTCCATAATGATACCTGAAATCCAAAGAACCAATGCACCACACCCCCACATTGTAGCCTTTCCTTTTTGCCATTGACCTATTTGTGATTTTACGGCCAATCATCTCTATTCCAGAATGGCCTGGATAAGTGATAACTTGTGAGCCCTTTCCACTCTTTGTTCCTCCTAGACATATTTTGTCCACATTGTGACCCACCCTTCTTCCAGGGTCAGCCATTTCCCTCTGGATCTGAATCCTGCGCTGTGTCCTCACCTTGCTCCTCTTGTTGTCTGCCCCCCATCATCACCCTCATCCTGGAGAGATGGGACCACTGAGTACTGGGAGAGCCCAGCCTGGAGACATCCCCATGCCCATCAGTTCCCTCTCCCTGCCCTGCACTCCCTGTTGTCCCCCTGTCTCTTCCCCCTAACCTGAGTGGGACCAACCCCACCCCCAGCTCCCCTTTGGGCTCAGCCCGCTCAAGGGCTGTGCTGCCATTGCCCTGCTCTGCTTTGCTCAGCCCCTGCTCTCTACTCACACACTGTGGAACTTCACAGAATCACACCCAGTATTCCAAGTTGGAAGGGACCCACAAGGATAATCGAGTCCAACTCCTGAGCCTTCACTGGACCATCCCCCAGAGTCACACCACGTGACCGGGAGTATCGTCCAAACGCTTCTTGTACTTGCACCAAGTCAGCCATGCTGAACCCCACACAGGCACCTCCTGCTCCCAGACAGCAGCACCTCCAGCTTCTGGGGGAGGGAGAGGGGATGCAGCCATCTCCTAAGTTATCCCAAACAGGGCATTCCCGTCCAACCTTGATGTCTGCCTCACCCCTCTGGGAGGATCTGTGGGCATGTGCTGGGAATTCCTGGAGGATCTGCCATTCCTGGAGGAGCTGCATTTCTGCTGTTCCCCTCACTGTCCTGGTTTTTGCTCTCCTAAAGGAAATATTTGTTTGGAGAGGCCTCAAAACACCCCCAGGTCCTTCTCCATGAAATACACCCCTCCTCCCAGTTTTGTGAAATCATCTGGTGCAGGCAGGGAAGGTGTCCACACAAGTTCTCTGAGAGGGGCAGAGGCAAATGGGAAGAGCCTGGAAGATCACTGGGCTGTAAACAAAGCATGACTGCATCTCTCTCAGTTTAATGAAACACAAGTGTGTGGCTAAGGAGGATGAGTTATGAGGAAGACCAAACTCTTCCTTCTAAGCAATTGTAAATCCAAAATTAAAAGGCTCCAAGTGAGAAAGTATGGAGAAAGAAAAATAACAGACCTTTATTAAAGGATATATGTGTATTGGTAAAATAATGAAAGACCACAAAACCAACCAAATAATCCTGTATCAAAAATCCCCCTCAAAAAAAGGAAAGAGTCCGGCACTCCTCGCTTTTTAGCGCAATTCCAATCCTGGTCAGCAGAGGCCGCTGTTGGATCACCAGAGGGGCAGAGCCTGCAGGGGCTCCCTGACAAGGGCGATTTTTGCCCCACACACCGAGAAGGGCAAAAGAAAGGGGATGTTTCTGCCTCATCCAACCCTAACTCTAACCCTAGCCCTAACCCTAACCCTATCCCTTACTCTAATCAAAAAGTTACCTAAATCCTAACCCTAAACCCTAATCCTAACCCAAACCCCAACCCTAACTCTAAACCTTAACCTTACCCCTAACCCTAATCCTAACCCTAACCCTAAAACTTAAGCCTATGCCTAACCCTAAACCCTAATCCTAACCCTAATGAAAGGGACATTGTTGATATCATTGGGGACGAGTGTCATCACAGGGGATTGGTGAAAACAAAGAGACAACTGTGATGTCAGAGGGACATCAGTGACATCACAAGTACATGGCTGACATCAAAGAGATCTCAGTGACATCATTAGGGATATTGGTGACATCACAGGGCACAGTGGAGACATCACAGGGACATGAGTGACATCATTGGGTACCAGTGACATCACAGGGGGACTGTTGAAAACAAAGGGACAAGCACAAGGAAATCAGTGACATCACAGGGGTCTGGTGACATCACAACGATATCACGGGGACAAGGTGCCACGTCTGGTTACAGTGGTGACATCACGGGGACAGCTGTGACATCATTTAGGAACCAGTGAAATCACAAGGGGCTGGTTAAAAAAAGGCAATAGTCATGATATAAAAAGGGACATCCGTGACATGAAATGGGTCTGATGACATCACAGGGACATGGGTGACATCACTGAGGATCAGTGACATTACAGTAACTGGTGAAAATAAAGGGACAGTTGTGATATCACAGTGACATCGGTGACATCAATGGGGACATTGGTGACTTCACAAGGACAAGGTGACATTACAGAGACAGCAGTGACATCATCGGGGACACAGGGGACAGTGGTGACATCCTTGGGGACATTGGTGATATCAGTGGGGACCAGTGACATCCCAAGAGGCTGGTGACAAGAAGGGGACAGCTGCAATTTCACAGGGACATCAGTGACATTAAAGGGGTCTGGTGACATCACAGGGACATCGGTGACATCATGGGGACATGGTGCCACCACTAGGGACAATAGTGACATCACAGGGACATCAGTGACACCACTGGGGACCAGTGACATCACAGGGGACTGGTGACAATAATGGGAAGTCATGATGTCGCAGGGATATTGGTGACATCACAGGGGATATCAGTGACTGCACAAGACCAGGGGTGACATCACAGAGACACCAGTGACATCATTGGGGACATTGGTTCCATAACACGGGAGAGTGGTGACATCACAGAGACAGCAGGGACCTCATTGGAGACCAGTGACATCACAGGGGATAGCTTACAGCAATGGGAAAGCCATGACATCACAGGGACATTCATGACATCACAGGGGGTGGAGGTGACAACACAGAGACACCAGTAATATCATTGGGGACAGTGGTGACATCACGGGGACAGTGGTGACATCACAGAGGAACCTGTGAAATCATAGGCGATTGTTGCCAACAAAGGGAAAGCCGTGATGTCACAGAGACATCAGTGACATCACAGGAACATGGTGCTACCGTTGGAGACAGTGGTGACATCACAGAGACAGCAATGGTGTCATTGGGGACCAGAACTATCACTGGGCACTGGTGACAACAAAGGAAAGCCGTGATGTCACAGGGACATCGGTGACATCACAGGAGACAGTGGTGACATTACAGGAACAGCAGAGACATCAATGTGGAGCAGTGACATCACAGAAGACTGGTGAAAACAAAGGGGCAGCCATGATCTCCCAAGGACATCAGTGACATCACTGGGGATATTGGTGACTTCACAAGGACAGGACACAAGGACAGGACACAGGGACAAGAGACACCAGTGACACCACAGTGAACAGTGGTGACATCACTGGGGACACAGGGACCACCTCTGGGACATAAGTGACATCACAGGGGACAGTGGTGACACCCCTGAGGACAACAGTGACATCACTGGAGACCCGTGACATCACAGGGACATTGGTGACATCACAGGGACAGTGATGACATCACTGGGGACCAGTGACATTTCAGGGACATAGGTGCCTCCCACAGGATATGGGTGACACCCTGGGGAGAGTGGAGACATCATAGGGGACAGTGGTAACACCCATGGGGACATCAGTGACATCAATAAACACCAGTGAAATCACAGGGACAACATTTATGCCACAGGGACTTTGGTGACATCATTGGAGACCAGTGACATCTCTGGGGAGAGGGGTAACATCACATGGGACAGCCGTAAAATCACTGGGGACATAGAGACCACCCCTGTGGAAAGCAGTGACATCACTGGAGACCAGTGACATCACAGGGACAGTGGTGACATCACTGGGAACATCAGTGACATCACAGGCACAGTGGTGACATCACTGGGAACATCAGTGACATCACAGGGACAGTGGTACATGACTGCTGCAGCCACTGCTGTCAGACAGGTGGGCCATCCCTTGCTGACTCCATCCCACTGTTTGCAGTCGAGCTCGGCCCTCCTGGATGGCCCAAGACCCCCAGAGCCATTCCTTGACGTTCATGGCACAACAACCAAAGGGGCTTCGTCCCGTCAGGCAAAGCCAACGCCGGAGCTCTCCTGAGCTCCCGCTTCAGGCCTTTGAAGGCCTCGTCTGTCTCAGGGCTCCACATGATGTTCTTTTGGGTTCTTTTGGGTTCTTTTCAGCAGGTCATAGAAAGGCTTTACAAGTACTCCCTACTGATAGAGCCATAAACTACACCAACCTGTCATTCCTAGAAAGGCTTGGAGGTCTCTCCCTGTTTCTGGGCTGGGTGTCTGGCAGATGCTTCCTTTCTTGCTGTTCCCAGGGAACATTCTCCATCAGAGACTTCACACCCTAGGTACACCGCTTTCTCTTGCACCAGCTGTGCTTTCTGTTGGGAAACTCGGGAACCATTTAAACCCAAGAAGTTTAAAAGCAGAGATTGTCCACTGCACACTCACTTCTTCTGTTCCGGTCGCTATTAACAAGTCATCTCCATATTGTAGCAGAACGCCATCCGCCTGTGGCTGCTGCCATTCTTCCAGCTCTTGGACTGGCTGGTCACTAAACAAAGTGGGACTATTTTTAAATTTCTGGGGTAAGACTGTCCAACTTAATTGAATCTTTCTCCCACTATGGACAGATTCCCACTGAAAAGTAAAAATCTTCTGACTTTCCTGAGCTAGGCGTAGACAGAAAAAGGCATCTTTGAAATCTAACACTGTGAATCAAATCAAATTATCTCTCAATTTTGTTAGAAGTGTATAGGGATTTGCTATCACAGGGTATAAGGTTTTAGTTATCTCATTTACTCCCCTTAAATCCTGAACTAATCTGTAAGTTCCACTTGGTTTCTTAATTGGTATGTTAAAGTCTGATTCACCCTCTATTACAAGTCCCAGTTTCAAAAAGTTTTCACTTATTGGTTCAATTCCTTTTCTGCATCCGAACATCAGTGGATATTGTTTTCTGACTACTGGCTTTGCTCCTGGTGATAATTCTATCTGAATAGGAGTTGCCTTTTTTGATTTACCGAGTTCATCTGTAACCCATACCAAGGTATATACTTAATCTAAAATTTGACTGATATTTTGATTGTTTTGCTCTGGCTTTACGCAGCTCAGGACCAAACTCAGGGCTGCTATTAGTTGTTCTTTGTTTACCTGAAATTCAAGTTTACCTTTTTCAAACTTAATCACAGCTCCCAGGTTTTCCAACAAATCTCTACCCAACAGAGGCTTTGGGGAATTAGGCAGATCTAAAAATGGATGAATTCCCATTTTTTCCCAACTTTTTACTGGAGGGAGTTCAGAAAGAAAATTTTTTCTGATTGGCCTGTTACTCCCATGACTTGAACAAATTTATCACTTTTAGGCACTAGTTCTTGGTTTAGAACAGAAAATGTGGCTCCAGTGTCGATCAGACAGTCTAATTCTTTTTCACCTTCCCCTTGCTCCATTTTAACCAGTGGGTCTGCCAGGGAATGACTCACCGGTCCCCCTCATTCCCTGGTCTGGTGAGTGATGACAGCTCCTCCTGGGTTCCCATTTGCCAACTTAGGGCAATCCTATTTCCAGTGTCCCTCCTGCATGCAATGGGCACAATGATTTTGTCCCACTCTTGCTCGTTGAAAAGGTGAGCCCTCTCTTCCTCGCATTGCCTGCCCTCTACAATGACCCCTAATATTTGAATTCTGAATTAAAGCAGCAACCACGACCTTTGTAAGTTTTCTATCTTGTCTTTTCTCCCTGTTGTTGTGCACTTTCCAGGCTTCATTCATTAACACCTTGTAACAGGATGAGTTTGAAAGGATGTCGAGATTGAAAATCAAGACACTACTGAGAGCTCATCAATAAACCCAATATTTATTACAGAAAGTGGCCAAGTAAACAGGAAACCGATAGAGAGGAAAGGAGAGGAGTAAACTAAGCCCTCAGTGAAACCCCCACTCACTCAGGTGTGTTTTACGAGGTTGTCTTACCCACCCCAGGATAACCAGAATTCCCCACAGCAGAGGCTGCATCCTCGGAGGGTCAGCAGGCTCACAAAGATAGCGGCGTCCCCGCAGAAGGCAACGTTGTCCTTCCTGTGAAACTTGAGAGCCCTGAGCACAAGCCACCTGCATTTTTTATCCACTTAGCTGGTGATGTCTCCCTGGGCCGTTGTGGCAGCACCGCCCAGCAAGAGGCCCTCGGTCCCTGCCCCGTTCTGTGAGTGCCCCCCTTCAGCCATGCGGGAGAACGTGGGGATTCCCCTCGCACTTGCGCTGTTTCACTCAAGGGGTCTGATCTTTTTGGGTCTGGGGGTTTTCCTTCATCCTATCCTCTTCGGTTTCTCCTTCAAATGTCCTCTACAGACAACCAGCCAATGATAGAACACCAATTAAAACAGTTTATACAAGCAATTGTCTCTCCAAGGATGAAGCTCCCGTTTATCAGTGAACTTGGCAGGCAAAGAACAAAACTTTTGCAGGTGGTTGGGCCAAACACAGACCAAAATATATCAACAATCCCTGATAAATCTGCCCTGATTTCTGTGTTGAAGATGCTTCTTCAGCCCTTCTCTGGAGCTGCAGGGGCAGTGCCTGTGTGCAGAGCTAGAGGGTAAAGACTCCCAGCACAGCAGCACAGCCAGGGACAAGGGCACTTGTTCTTTCCACATCTCGGCTTTGGGAAAGGATGGGGAAGGTCGGGAAAGGTGTTAACAGGGTGGTTTTGCCTGAGGTATTGAACATGGGAGTGGGTCTATCTTCACAATTCCCAAGAGAAGAGATGGCAGAAAGCTGCCCTGCAGGTTGTATTTGAAGGAAGAGGAAAAGAGACCGAGGGTAAGGGGTTTCTTTCCTGGAGGGCAGGGCTGTCGTTCACTTGCAGGAGCCCCACGCTGGAATTGTCAGTCCAACTGCCAAAATTGAATATGGATGAAGATTCTTGCCAGACAAAAGGAGCCAGGACAGAAAGGTCTTGCTGCCAACGGAGTCCCCAGGGTGTCCCACCAACTGCACCTGAAACCCGAAGGTTACAGGCTTTCTTTCCTAGGGGAAAGGCCGTGACTTCACAAAGAGTCCCATGGCAGATGGGTGGGGCTGCACTGTGACATCCTGTGACGTTGGTTGTTTGGTTTCCAGGGGTTGTTCCAGAATGGAGAAAATGGGCTGTGACATCACAAAGGGGCCCATGGCACAGAGGTGGGGCTTCACTTTGGGGTTGTAGGGTGTTGGTTCTTTGGTTGCCAAGGGCTATTCTGGAATGGAGAGGATAGGCTGTGACATCACAAAATGGCCTCAAGCACCTGGGTTGGTGTAGTGGGTTGACCCTGGCTGGATTTCAAACACCCACTAAAAGCCACTACCTCCCCCTCCTTCTGGAACTCCACAGAGGTGAGAAAGGAACCAGCTGAGGATTCCTGAGTAGAGATAAGGGTTGGGAGAAAGTCACTTACTAATGGGCAAAAGAGACTCAAAGTAGGGATAATACCTAAATTTATTATTAACAGAATGAAAGTCAAAGAGTGAGAAAAACAACAGTTTTAAAAACACCTTCCCCCCAGCCCTCCTTTCTTCTCAGCTCTCCCTCCTCCCCCCCAGCAGTGCAGGGGGACGGGGAAGGGGGTTGCAGTCAGGTGTTGTTTGAGTCCATCCCTCAGGCAGCAGCTCTTCCCATTCTGCTGTCCTGTGGGTTACTCTTTCCTGGGCTGCAGGGGGGTCTCTGCACCCCGATGCTCCTCCATGGTCTGCAGGGGGACACCTGTGTTACTTTGGTCTCCACCAGGGGCTACAGGGGGGCCACAGCTCTGAGTCTTTCCCCTGTTCCCATGGGGGTCCCTCCCAAGGGAGACAGTCCTGGATGGACCTCCCAAAGGGACTTCATCCCTCGGGCAGCAGCTCTTCCCACCCTGCTGTCCCGTGGGTCCCTCCTCCATGGGGTCAGTCCTTCAAGGATGAGCTGTATAGGTGTGGGTCCCCCACAGGGCCACGAGTCCTGCCTGGAAAAACCTGCTCCAGCCTGGGCTTCCCTCTGCACGGGCTGCAGGTCCCTGCCAGGACCTGCTCCATCCCGGGCCTCCCCCGAGGTCACAGTTTCCTTCCTGCATCCCCCTGCTCCAGCGTGGGCTCCTCCATGGGCTGCAGGGGGGTCTCTGCACCCCGATGCTCCCCCATGGGCTGCAGGGGCCTCAGCTCTGAGTCCTTCCCCTGCTCCTGGGGGGTCCCTCCTTCTGCACTGCCCTTGCTGTCTGTGTTGTTATCCCATGTTCTCACTCTGCTCTTCCCAGGATGGAATTTTTTCTGTTCAACTCTCCTCTCTTCTGAAATATGTTATCCCAGAGGTGTTACTGTCACTCCTAAGTGGCTCAGCCTTGGCCAATGGCAGGAACTCTGTCCTGGAGCAGCTGGCATTGCCTACATAGGACAGGGGAAGCCTCTGGCAGATTCTAACAGAAGCCACCCCTGTAGCCCCCGCTACCAAAACCCATCCAGAGAAACCCCCTGTCTTGTGCAGCTCTTTCTCCAAGCCAAGCAGGTGGGAGTTGGTGCCAAGGAGCTGAAACCTGCAGGTCCAGCCTTTAGTGGAGGAAGCTCAGATTTGCCCAAGGCTGCTTTGAGTCCCAGGGCTTGGATGAGGGAATGGTGGGGTGGGGATAGGGATAAAGTCTGATGGATTTTCAGACACAAAGGGTCTTCATTTTTGTATCTATTCAGACTGAATTAGGAGGTGCTTGGGATCAATATCGACTGGGGATTGCTGATATCAATGTTAAAACGGTAAAAAAGTAAACAGGCCACAAAAAAGACATCTTTATTCGTTGTTTTAATTATACAGTATATTCACTTGGAATGCACTCCTGAGATCTGAATAATTACCCACAAAAGAATTGAAGACTTAGAATGAGATTATTCCCAGGGGCTTGTCTGGTTAAGATCCCATCAATGAGAAGAGAGTGTGGAGGAATGACAATGTGGAGGTGGCAAATGGACTGTGGGATGTTTCTGTGAGAGCCCATAATGGCTGTGCTGCTTTCAGGGGGAGTCCAGTTAAATTTCTTCCCCATAGCCAGTGCAGGGCTGTGTTTTGGATTTGTGCTGAACAAAGGGTTGATAATCACAGAGTCACAGAATATGCTGAGTTGGAAGGGACCACCCAGGATCATCCAGTGCAATCCTTAGCCCTGCACGGGACCATCCCCAAGGGTCACAGCATGAGCCTGAAAGGATCATTCAAAACATTCCTTGAGCTCTGTCAGCCTTGGTGCTGTGCCCACTGCCCTGGGGAGACTGTTCAGTGCCCACCCACCCTCTGGGGGAAGAACCTTTTTTGTAAGATCCAGCCTAATTCTGCCCTGACACAACTCCAGGCCATTCCCTCAGTCCTGTCCCTGGTCCCTGTTGGAACTGCAGTGAGGTGTCCCCTCAGTCTCCTCTTCTCCTGCTGAACACACCAAGTGCCCTTCAGTGTCCTCACACGGCTTCAAATCAAGGGCCTTCTTCATTGCCCTCCTTTGGACACTCTCCAATGGCTCAATCTCTCCCTTCCATTGTGTCCCCCAAAACTGCCCTAATGTTGCTGGTGAGGCCGCCCCAGGGCAGAGCAGAACGGTAACATGGAAAGCACAGAAACTTGTGCCATCAAGGGATCACTGACACTGGGGAAACTCATGGAATAAAGGGGCCATTGTGACCCTGCAGGGCCTCGTAGAACCTTGTCTTTTGGGAAACACAAAGGGATGTGTGGGGGTGTTTCAGTGACAACCAGGAGAATTTTAGAGAGGGACCTTTACAAACCCTCACATCTCTGCCCAGGGGTGGGGGTTTTGTTGCCTTAAGAGACCATGGAAAAAAGACTCCAGGCCAATTTAGGTAGAAGATAAAGAGACCTGTTCCTTTAATGGGTTGTTAGGCCTCGAGGAATACATACCATGTGAGCCCCTGCAGACAGGGGTTCTATGATTTATAGTAAGGTCCCTCCAATCCCAGGTTTATGCAGCCCTGGTTCTGCCCCATTCTGTCCCCTGACACACCCCTTCAGGAATTGGGTTTGGGGTTTGGGACTTTGGGACCCCTTCTTCCTCATCTTCATCTTCTTTGAAGCACACACAATCCTGGGAGTTCCTAAAAAGTGCTGCCGAGAAGGTCACTGTGTCTGATGTCTTCTGGTCCAGGCCTTAGGGCGTTTTTCTACAATTCTACCTTGAAAAGAAGACTAAAAATGGAGTTTAGAGGGATTAATATGGAATGGGGTAGTAGGGTTGGCTATGTGTAAATACTCTGTTAAGGGTAATTGATATAACAGAGCTCCATTAAAATATATATTCACTACACACCTAGTTCTAAAATCTAAAAAAAATTAAAAAAAAAAAAAAAAACAAAAAACAAAAAACAAAACACAACAAAAAGGTATGAGACATCAGTGTGAATTGACTCTGGTTTGTGTGTTGATATTGTGAATCTATAATTCAGTTTGTTCAATTGTAGTAAATGCTACTGAATCCCTTGATAATTGTTAAGTTGGTCAATGATTCAGTGCTACTAGTCTCTTTTGCCCCCTTATCTTTGTGTCCAAGTCCTTTGCACCCTGACCCTCTTGCATCCAAGGGCTCTGTGGAAATCATTGCCTTTCATAAAAAAATACCTATTTTTTGCAAGCTGCTCTTTGAAATTTTCCTCCTTAGCTAAACTACAAAACAACTCCAATTAGTTGTTGAAGACTTGAAGACATAAAGACAATTAAAGGAAGGAAACAAATTTGTTTTCTGTATTTTAATGAGCCCCACGGTGTGTTTAGGGACAAGTCAGTATCCTGAGGTACTGAGAGAAGATTGAAGAAGCTGCTCAAGAAGTCAGAAGGCAAACTCCCAGTCCCTTGAAGCATTGCTGGGCCCCACTGAGGGCAGGCACTGACAAAGCCTCCCCAGGGACTCCTTCGAGCAGATCCTTGCAGGCCAGGAGTGCAGGCAGACAAAGGAAAGTTGCTTGTGGTGGCCTGAGGGGCAGAGGCAGCTGCCAGAGCCAAGGGCACAAAGGCCTGGGTGCCTTTGGGCCTTGCAGCCCTGCCAGAGCCCTTGGCCATCTCTGCTGCAGGCTGTGCTCCCCTGGCCCTGCTGCTCCTCTGGCCTTGCAGGCTGCACACACCCCTCCTGCTTTCCCACCCCCCTCCCAGCAGCATTTCTGGGCCCTCCCTGATGGCTCTGCTGTCCCCCAGCTCTGGCTGCTGCCATGTGCACTTGGCCTTCTTGGCTTGGATGCTGAGCCCCTGTGCCCCAGGACATCCCTGAGAGAGCCCAGGCCCTTCTGCTGGGGGTCCCTGCAGAGCTGAGCAGATCCAGGTCACCTCCCATTGCTCTGCCAACCCCTTGGGGCTGCTCTGGGCCCTGCAGGTCCTTGCCCTGCTCCCAAGGGCTGTGGGGGTGCTTCATGGTCAGGCCTTGGGCTTTAGAGCTCAGGGTGGGGATTGGGCAGAACTTTGGCAGGTTTGTTGTTCTGCTGGCAGGGTCTGGTTCATGATTAAAGGAAGAGGGTTTAAGGCTGGGTCAGGATTAAAGCTTGGTTTTTCATACTGGTAATACAGGTTTGGAATTGGGATGGGCGTTGGACTGCAAATAAGAGTCTGGAGTTCTGTGTTTGAGCTTTTCCTTGCTTGGAATTAGAGCAGTGGATTCCTTTCAATGGGAGGGGCAGCACTTTTGGGTACTGTTGAGGTTACAAACAGAGTAAAGGTCCATCAGGAATGTTTGCACTCTCAGTGTTTCAGCACCCTCAGCATTACTGGAACCTGTTTTTATCTCATCAAAATCTTTCATATTTGTTGGACATCTCCTTTTCCCTCACCCAAATATCCCATCCAGTTTTTCCCAGTTCTGCTGACCTCCCCAAAACCTTTCATCTGGATGGGGACACCTTTCTGATGACCCTCCTGACCCCTGAGCATCTGCCTGCCCTCCTTGGCCAGTCCGTCCCTGGGGACAGCCCTGGCAGCCCAGCCCCCAAGGGCACAGGATGTGCTGCTGTGCTGGAGAGGACCCTCCTCAGCCTGTGCAGCAGGGCTGGAGGTGGGGGATTCCCTGCCCCTCCCCAGCTGGGCCCTTCCTGCCTCTCACACTTGGGCACTGGAGCTGCCCCGGGGCATCTCTGGGGCTGTGGCCACCCCTGGGACTGCTCTGGGAAGTGATGGCCTGAAGACATGAGTGTGGATTTTGGGAGAGAGTAGAAAACTCTGCAGAACAGAACTCTTGGTAACTGCTCAAGGCTTCCTTTCCCACATTTCAAGGGTTACTTTTTTTTATTTTTAATTTTTTTCTAATTTTTCATTGTTTTTTTCACTGAAAAACCAAACCCATATTCTATGACCCGATCTACTCACTGTATGAACAGCTTTGTAAAGCTACTTATCAAAATAAATTTCCTACCAATGTTTCAAAAGAAGAAATATTGCTCAGAAGAGTTCCTGAATTTTTTTAATATCTTTCCTATCTCTAATTCTGCCTCTTTTATGCCTCAGCCCTGTGGGGTGTCACCTGCTCTGCCCTGTCTGAGATGCCCCATGGCCTGAGGGATGGACAAGGCAATTGTGATTGTTCTTGGCTGGTCTGTGACCACTGTCCTGGGGCAGCTTTCCCAGGGTGTGCAGCACATGGCAAAGACCAGACCCTGCTCTGCTGCTCCTTCCCATCCCTCCCAGGAGGGCTGGTTTTGGGAGGACCCTGCAGAGCCCCCAGCCTGCACACTCACACCTTGCAGCTCAACACTGGGGTTTTCCCTCCCTGGTACTGCCCAGTGCAGCCCCTCCCTGGTCCCCCCATGTCCCTGCCCCTGCCCCAGCCCAGCAGAGCAGCCCAGTCAGGTCTGGCCCTGCAGCAAGAAATGGAGGCCAGGGAGGTCAGGCCAGGGCCTGTGTGTCTGCAGTGCTCAGGAGATCATCAGCTCGGGCAGCTCCTGCTGCCCCAGGGCCAGGGCAGCCTCTTTGCATGGTCCCTCTGCTCCCCCAGGCTGTCCTGCTCTTCTCCTGGCACATCCCATCTCCCCCCAGAGCCTTTCCCCAGGGGAACACGTCTGTGCTGGCCTGAGCAGCCCTTCCTGCAGCCCCTGCCGTGCTCCCCACAGCCCCCGAGCTGGGGGGCTGCTCTGCAGAGCAGGGGGGCTGTGGGGCCTGGGGCCATGGGGGACTCTGTGGGGCTGTGCTGCTCAAGCTGGGAGGCAGAGCCAGCTGATGGTGCTCCCTGCCACTGAGCACCTCCCACAGACACTCCTGTGTGGCCATGGAGGGTGCTCAGAGGGGCCCTGCCTTGTTCCAGAGCTGGGACATGGCTTGGGGGTTGCTCTTGATTCACCTGTGCAAGTTCACTGAGGGGAAGTCCCTTGCAAGAGTTTTCCTTGTACCTTGTACCTTGTGCTTCAGGTGGGAAAATATGCCAGTGCTGACAGAGGGAGACCACAGCCAGGTGAGGGAGGCACGTGGAAAAGGCTTTGTGCCGTCCCTGCTCAGAGGGGATCCTCAACACAGCCTTGAAGATCTGCACATAGGAAAAAACAATGAAAATGAAACAACCAAAACCTAAGGAACAACTTAATATAAGAAGCCCAGCTTCCCTGAGGTAGCCTGAGTGTGAGCAGGAGAGCTTGAGAATGGGTGGGATTTCACAGAAGAACTGGCCCAGGGCATTGCCCTGGCACAGGGGTAGGGAAAATGTATTGGCTGTGTGCAGCAGAGCATTGAGAAACCCAGAGGCCCAGGCAGCTGCTGCCGTGTGGGCACAAGCTCTGCTGCCCAGGAGGGTCCCGTAGTGCAGGGGTTTGCAGATGGCAACGTAGCGGTCGTAGCACATGATGGTCAGGAGGCAAAACTCTGCTGACATGAAGAAGACAAAGAAAAAGGCCTGTGCAGCACATCCTGTGTAGGAGATGGTTGTGGTGTCCCAGAGGGAGTTGTGCATGGCTTTGGGCACAGTGGTGCAGATGCAGCCCAGGTCTGTGAGGGAGAGGTGCAGCAGGAAGAAGTCCCTGGGGGTGTGCAGGTGCTGGTCGCAGGCTACGGCGCTGAGGATGAGGCCGTTGCCCAGGAGGGCAGCCAGGGAGATGCCCAGGAAGAGCCAGAAGTGCAGGAGCTGCAGCTCCCGCCTGTCTGAGAATGCCAGGAGCAGGAACTGGGCCATGGAGCTGCTGTTGGGCATTGGCTGTTCCTTAGCACAGGGTCTGTTGCGAGAAGGAAAGCACAGGGAACAATTAAGACAGCCCCCTCTCAGCAAAGCCAGTGCAGTTTGCAAGGCAGTCCCCTCCTAGCAAAGGCATTTCTTTTCTCTGCTTTGTGCTCTCTGAGGGTGCTGTGAGGGGCAGGAGCTCTGCCCATGTGCTGCCAAGGACTCAGCTTTGCTCTGCTGCAGTGCAGACATGGAGCTGCTTTGTGAGAGCTCTCATGATCACAGGGGATGTCACAGGGGACCAGCAGTTTGGATGGAAAAGTTAAATTCCTGTACTCTTGTCTTGGAGCAATTTGGGCTGCACAAGAGAGGCACAGTGTATCCTTAAAACAATTTTGACTGGGTTGTTTGGTTACAGTCATAACACCTGGGAGGTGTTTTTAAGGGGTAAATTTTTCTGATTCTAAATCTGAAGAGTGTTGAGACAGGACAGGCAGAAGGGCTGAGCTCTCTGTTGCTCTTTGCAGAGCCAGAAGAGCTGCAGTGCCTGTCAGTCTGTTTGCCATCTGCCCTGCACTGTGCCTTGTGTTGCCTTGAAGATGACTTCACACACAGAGGAGTCTTTACAACCCTCCCAGAACCTGTGCTGGGAATAGGGCAGGGCTGCTTGAAAGGGCAGCTCTGTGCAGTGTCCCCTGTGCCAGCCCAGAGGTGCAGCTGTGCTGGACACAGCAGGACAGGAGCCCTCCCGCAGGGAAGCCAAGGGCTGGCCCAGGGCAGTGCCCACCCCCAGGTGAAGGCTCAGCACTGCCCAGGATCCTGGGCTCATTTCTGACACTGCCTGAAATATTCACCTCAGAGAGTAAAAGGGTTGGAATTTCAGTGCAGTCTCCTGAGCTGAGAGAACAATGTCTGTGCTCCAATGCCTAAGCAGCAAACACACAGCAGCACTAATTCCTTTCCTGGAGCCTCTGTCTGTTCTGAGCTGTGCCAAAAATTCTCCATGAAATATCCTGTAGTGGTGTGGAGCTGTGAGCAGGTCTGAGCCTGCAACAGCAAGACATGGACAAGATCCTCCCTGCCCTGCCAGGTTTGCTCCTTGCCCAGAGCCCTCCTGCCCCAGCCCTGGAGCAGCTCCCCGGGCCGGCTGAGCTGCCCCTGGCAGGCAGCAGAGTCCCTGCCCAGCACAGCACCCTGGGCTGCAGGACCCTGCTCTGCCCCACAGCCCTGGGCACCCCTGGCTGCACCCCAAGCTTCACAGCTCTTCCCAACTGCCCTAAAACAGCCCCCTCCTCACCCATCCCATCAGCTGGGGCTGGGCCAGCTTGAGCAGATGCCTCCAGGAGCTGCCCCTGCACTGCCCTGCAACCACAGACTCACTGTGTGCAGCCCTGCCAAGATTCCTCCTGCAGGGAGCTCTCAGCCGTCCTGCCAGTGCTGAGCCCCTTTCAGTTCTGCCTGTGCCCTGCTGGTGTCCCTGAGCTGCCCTGGCAGTGCCCTCAGCCCTGCTGGGCTGTGCAGAGGAGCTGCTCCTGGGCAGAGCTGTCTCTTTGAAGGTGTTCTTGGTTGCCGGGAGCTCCCTGTGTGCCAGGAGCCCAGCCCAGCTCAGCAGCACAGCAACAGCCCCAGGCATTTCATCACCCTCGGGGGCTTTGGGGATGAGTCCCTGAGCCTCAGTCCCTTAGAGGAAGTTGAGGAAACCTCTAAAGAATTTAAAGTCAAATTCAAACTTTAAAGTTTCTTGTAGTGTTAATGGGTCCCACTGAGGGATATGGCTGAGAAAGTCATCTCAGGGTTCAGTTAGAGCAGAAAACTGCAGACAGTGATGACAAGGATGGACAAGCAAGGCAAAGGTGGCTCTGAAGCTGAATAAGCATTGACTTGTTTCCTTAATCCAAAGGACCAAGGCGTGACCCCCAACCCCTGGCAAGGCAGATCCTGTCCCTGCCTCCTTGCTCAGGGCTCTTCCTGGGACGCTGGGATGTGGGATGTGCAGTGCCAAGGGCAGGATGATGGGGTGGCACCTGCCAGGCTGCTGAGCAGGGACAAGGAGGCCAGGAGGCCCCAGGGCTGCAAGGGCCACTTGTCTCCTCCTGGCATCAGGGGCACAGCCAGCAGCCATGGCCAAAGGCCTGCAGAAGGTGGCTGTGTCAGGGCCTTTCAGCTTCTGCACAGGCCTCTCTGCTGTGCAGCCCAGGCTGTCCTAGGGTGTCCATGCCCTGCCCCTTTCCCTGCAGGCTGTCGTCATCCCCCCGGCTGCCCCACCTGGCTGGCCCCTTCCTGCACTGACATCTCTGCGTCCTCCCTGGCTCTTCCTGCACACACAAAACCTGGGGCTCATCCAGACTCCTCCTGCCTGATGTGTTGCACCACAGCACTGCCCTCAGAGTTAAACTTCTTTCTCTTTTATCCACTCTGGACCTCTCCAGCTGAACTTGGCATCATTTCTTTCTTTCTCCTGCTGTTTCTTGCTATGAGAAAGGGATCCTTCATCTTTGAAACCACCCTTCAAGCCCTCTCTGGCTACTCCTGTACTGTCCTCAGTCTCCACACCAAGGAACCCAGAGCTCCCTTCCCAAGTTATCCATGACTGTGAAACCTGTGCTGCCATTAAACAGGCCAAAAGGTTAAAGCCCCTATAGTATGGTAGACGCTGAAACAAGTATAGATATAAAAAAGCATGACAAGTCGACTACATCACATTGCCACAAACCCGCCAAGGTAAACACTATGTGCTTACCATGGTGAAAACAACTACTGGATGGTTAGAGACATATTTGGTACCACATGCAACAGCCCGGAATACCATTCTAAGTCTCGAAAAGCAAGTTCTGTGGAGACATGGTACTCCAGAATGCATTAAATCAAACAACGGAACTCATTTCAAGAATAATCTGGTGGCCACTTAGGCATGGGAGCATGGTATTGAATAAGTATATCACATTCCATATCATGCACCCACTACTGGAAAAATTGAAAGGTGTAATGGACTGTTAAAAACAACTCTGAAAACACTAGGTGAAGAAATTTTCAAGAACTAAAACAAGCACTTAGCCAAGGCCACCTGGCTAGTTAACACTAGAAGCTCTGTCAATCAAGCTAGTCCTACCCAAGCAGAATCCCTCCACACTGTAGATGGAAACAAAATTCCAGCAATCCATCTAAAAAGTATGTTAAGAAAAGCTATTTAAATTACTCCTCCCTCAGGCCAAGAGAAACCCATTCGTGGAATTGTTTTCGCTCAAGAGCCCAGAAATACCTAGTGAGTAATGAGAAAAAATGAAAAAATCCACTGTGTGCCTCAAAGAAATTTAACCTTAGGGAAAGACTAATCATGTACTTTGAGTTGTGTTTTGCAAAAAACCAGTCACCAGATGGAAAAGACCTAAACAAACTAATGCCGGTATCCAGTGATAAACCAGCCCAGACCAGAGAACCAGCCCTAAAACCAAAACTATAATTGTCACCAAAAGACCAAGAATCTGAACCAAGCTAATCCTGATGCTGATTCTTCTACAACAAGATGAATGCTCTAAAGAATGAACAAAAACTATATACATTTATGCATATGTGTATATATGCGAGGAATATAAGTGAAAGTGAAATATAAGTGTTACGTAAAAATAGTATGAAATAAGGAGTGGAAAATGTGATGGTTTTAATCTAGGCCTTCCTGGTGACCAGTTTGTAACCAAGGAAGTGGCCAAGTACCCAGTATTCAATACGATTTTTACGTAAAGCAGAGTATAAATAAGTTGGAGATTAGAGACCTCTCTCTCTTCCCTTTCAGCGAGGTTCAGGAGCAGTGAGTCCTTGTGTTGGTCTCGCTTATCTAAAGCTGAGGCCTGCGGCAACCGCTGGCCTGCCACGTGGGGGGTTCGGAGAGTGCTGGCTGTGTCTGCCAATCCTGCTTTTCTAAGGGAAGTGGTGAGATCTGTTTTGTTAGTTACTAGTATAGTTCCAGAGTTTGATCGGGTATACCTGTTCGGTGTCCCTTTTGTTCCCTTTTGTCCCTTTTTAACCCTTTCCCTATCCCTTCGGGGGGTGGATCCCCTTTTACTGTGTATATAGCATCTTAACTGTATATAACTGTAATTTACGTAAATATATATATATATTTTATATAAGCAACTTGACTTTAAATTCTTTAATTTTTTATAGTTTTTTTTTCTTTGCCCTAAGAAGAAAAGAGAAGGGAGAAAGGAACTGCTATCGTAACTTTCAGGCATTTGGCAAGAAGCCAAGTCCAAACTATCACACCCTACAATGCTCATGTGCTTGAGGTCTCCAAATCTTTTCTTGGGAGATCCCTGGGTACTCTCCAAGGTGTTTGCAGATGAACATATGGTGCTTTTAAGTCTAAGGAAATCCAAGAGATACTTTTTTCCAAGGACTGTAGTGGCAGAACATGGGGCAATGGCTCTAAATGGAAAGACTGGTGTTCTTTATTGATAATAGGAAGAAATATTTAACAATGAGTGTGGCAAGAACTGAAACAGGTTCCCAGAGAATTGGATGTCCCATCCCTGGATTTGTCCAAGGTCAGGGACTGTGAGTAAACTGAATTAGTGAAGATGTCACTGTCCATGTCGAGGGACTTGGACAAGATGAACTTTTATCTCCCTTCCAAGACAAACCATTCTGTGATTCTTTGAGTCCCAAACTCCTGCTCCAAAGAATTTCCATTTTTGAGGACATGAATTGCCATGTTTTTGGAGAAGCCTTTCTAAGCCCAAAAAGTATAAAAATAACTAAAAGACAGTTGCCAAAATATCTGTGTGAAGGTTTCAGCACGTGGGTCAATGGCAGAGCCTCCCAGGATGATCTCACAAATGTGGGTGGGGTTTTCATGCTTGGGTTCTGAGCCTTATGATGGGGAACAAAAAAGCAAATTTGGGGACTAAGGAAGACCTGTCATGGGATCTCTCGGGAAGAACAAAGGAAAGGAAAGGGTGGGATCACAGTGGTTTGTGGAGGAACAAGCATGAGAAAACAGATAGAAAAAGGGGATGAAAAAGCTGGTCATGGTAAACAGGAGGATGCTCACAGCAATTCCCAGACCATGCCCTGACACTGATCTCCACAGCCTGTCCTGTTTTCCAAATAATGCCATTGCCAAGAAGTTTCTGTGGGGAGGGACCTCTCTGCTCCTGGCATAGATTGTGGCCCAAGTTGCAACCCCTGCAGCAGGAGCCACAAAGAGTCAGGTCTTGTGTTCTTTGGGGGGACCAGAATCTGCCCAGACTGGGGGGTGGGTGTGTTGGGAGCACAAAACAGTGAAGAAAATGCAAAGCCAAACACACAGATGGAGGGGTTTGTCCCCCTGGCCCTCCCCAGAAGGGACACCTTTCAGGAAGTGTTGTGGCCTTGGCTGTGCTGAGTGTTGAGCCAGGCAATGCAGCTTGTGATTGCAGTGGCACTGTCAGGGCTCTGCAGAGCTCCTCTGAGTTCCTGCCTTTGTCCCCAGCAATGCCAGAGAGCTGCAGGGGCTGCATTCAATGCCTTGTGCTCTTGGTGAGCCCGCCTGGCTCTTGGGAATGGGAGCAGGCCTGGAGTTCCCAGACTGTTCCTGCCTCCAGGGTGGGGCCTGCAGTGCCGTGTTTGCAGCATTCCAGTGGCGCAGTGGGCAGGATGGCCATGGATCCATTCCTGCACAAACACAATCGTGCTCCATCCCAGGCAGGGGTACAATGGGCCCACCAATGTTGGAAGGAGAAGAACAAGGCAGTTTTGGCACTGTGGAACCCCATGGAACCAAAGGAACCCTGGGACATGGCGGAGCCTCATGGAAGAAAAAGCACCTCATGGAACCAAAGGGAGTCTGGGACATGGCAGGGCCTGATGGGAACAAAGGGACCCTGGACACTGCCAAAACTCAGGGAGACAAGGGAGCCCCAGGACACTGTGGAATCTCCTGGAATCCAGGGGCCATTGGAATCCACTGGGGCCTCCTGGAACCAAAGGGAACAGGTGACACTGCGGAACCTCATGGCATCAAAAGGACCCCGGGACTTTGTGGAACATCAGGGAATCAAGGGGCCACTGTGACATCACAGAACGTTTTGGAACGAAAAGGAACCAACGGGACATTGTGGAATCTCATGGAATCAAGGGGCCATTGTGACATTGTGGAACCTCACAGAATCCAGGGGCCATTCTGATTCTGCAAGGCCTTCTGGAGTAAAAGGGACCATTGGGACACTGTGGAACCTCCTGGGATAAAAGGGCCAATGTGACACTGTGGAAAATGATGGAATCAGTGGGCCATTGTCACACTGCAGGGCCTTATGGAGCCAAAGAACGCTGGAAACCGTGCAAGCTTCTGGAACCAAGAAGCCATTGTCACACTGTGGAGCCTCAAGGAATAAGGGTTCCAATCTGTGCCTCAGATTTTGTCAACAAAATAAATTTAAGGAATTCCAGAAGTGTGATAGAACCACTTTTGTCCCACAGGTTTTAATGATTGGCAAAATGGGAATATTTATATAAAATGTCTTAGAAATGATCAGAGAGAAGATCTAAATCAGAATTATTTACTTCACAGTATAAAGATTAAAACTACAGGTAGTACAGTAAAAGAAGTGCACTATATTGAAGCAATTATTGAAACAATTCTATTAAAGTCAGCAAAAAGAAATAATTACTACATGGAGATCTGATGTCACTCACCCAGACCAACAGTCATGCGGAGATTTCTTTTGCTCAATCTTGAGGATTGTCCTTGGAGGGCATCCCCAGCCAAGGCAGGAATCTCCACACATACACCCCAAGAAGGGCTCTGTTAGAAGAAGCTGCCTGTAGGAAAGGGGACTGGACTGCTCTGGTATGAAGGGACTGACTGCTCCTCACAAATGTCCAGGCCAGTTACCAGCTTCTCTCTCACATCCTTGTCCACCCTCTGGGGGAAGAACCTAACCCTGGCCTGACACAACTCCAGGCCATTCCCTCAGTGCTGTCCCTGGTCCCCCCAGAGCAGAGCTCAGGCCCTGCCCCTCTTCTACCCCTGCCCAGGGAGTTGAGACTGCAGTGAGGTCTCCCCTCCTCAAGAGCCGGGAGGTCACTTTGCTGTCCCGGGGACTCCATGGGGACCTCCCAGGGCTCGTCCTATGCAATCTCCTGCAATCAAAGGCTCTGTGGGGACACTGCAGGGCCATGTGGAGTCCAGGGGCCATTGGGACACTGGGGAAACTCATAGAATGAAGGGGCCATTGTGACCCTGCAGGGCCTCAGGGAACCTTGTCTGTTGGGAAACACAAAGGGATGTGTGGGGGTGTTTGACTGGGAACCAGGAGAATTTTGGAGAGGGACCTTTACACACCCAGATCTTGATGTGACCACACATCTCTGCCTGGGTGTGGGTGTGAATTGACTGTGGTGTGAGTATTGTTATTGTGAATCTATAATTCAGTCACTGTTAAATTTTAGCAAATGCTATTGAATCACTTGATAACTGTTAAACGTGAGAATAATTAAGTCCTACTAACCTCTTTTGCCTCCTTATCTTTGTGTCCAAATCCTTTGTACCCTGACCCTCCTGCATCCCAAGGCTCTGTGTAAATCATTCCCTTTCATAAAAAAATCGGTATTTTTCATGACGTCCACTTTAAAATCTCCCTCCTCAGCTAAACTAGAAAAGAGCTCCAATTAGTTGCTGAAGTCTTTAAGACATGAAGACAATAAAAGGAAGAGAAAGAAATTGTTTTTCTGTCTTTAATGAGCCCCACAGTGTGTTTAGACAGGCCCATCATCCTGAAAGACTGAGAGAAGATTGAAGAAGCTGCTCAAGAGCTGTCTCTTTGAAGCTCTTCTTGGTTGCCAGGAGCTCCCTGTGTGCCAGGAGCCCAGCCCAGCTCAGCAGCACAGCAGCAGCCCCAGGCAGCCCTTTCTCTGCCCCTCTGGGCTCCCTCCACGTGTCCCTGGGGCTCCAGGGGAACCTGCTGGGACACAGCTGAAGGAAAAGGATGATGTTCTTCTCTCAGCTGGCCACAGATACTTCTTTCAGCAGTGTCATTTCTCCAAACAGACACAGAGTTAAGTCCAAGAGGCCCCTTTTCATGTCCCATCCTTAGACAGGAACCCCAGACAGTGCCCAGGAGGGATCTCCTCTCCCTGCACTGAGGGAAGGGACTCAGCTGAGACAACAGAGGTGTCTCCTTGTGGCTCTGCAGACCTGGGGCCAGAAGGACACTCAGCTCCCTCCACAACCCCCATGGGCTGGGATTCCTCCTGCCCCCCTTCAGTGGGCACAAAACAGGCACCTGCAGGTGACTCCTTGTCCCAGCTCCCCTGGCAATGAATGAAGAGCAAAGCCAGGAGGGACCTGCTGGGACACAAAGCCCTGGTTCCTTCTGAGGGGCCAGAGGGGACCGAGATTCCTGCTGGGAACTGCAGGCTCCAGTGGAGCAGTTCCCAGGGACAGGGCAGCAGCCGTGGGATCTTCTTGGAGGCTGCTGGGATATTGCTTTGGCCAACTGAAGTGGTAGAAGGTGCCCACATGTAGGACAGAGGAACCTGTCACTGTTCCTTCTGTGCAGGGCAGCCCCTGGAGGGGCTCAGGTGACCAAATCGAGTCAGGTGGCCCAGGGAGAGAGGTCTCTCTCCTGTTCTTTATTGGGGTATTTTCTCATCTGCATCTGCTGCTCTCAAAGAGGAGGAGTTGGGCATGGGTGTGAAAAGC
Source organism: Myiozetetes cayanensis (assembly GCF_022539395.1). Lineage (NCBI taxonomy): Eukaryota > Metazoa > Chordata > Aves > Passeriformes > Tyrannidae > Myiozetetes > Myiozetetes cayanensis. The sequence continues at coordinate 32,878 of NW_026087293.1, read as the reverse complement.
AGTGTCAGCCTGGGCTGTGGTGCCCATGGAATGGGAGGTCTCACCTCCCAAGGGGAAGGGCAGTAGAAGAGAGCAGAGACTGGAGTGGAGAGGAGCAGACTTTGGCCGAGTCTCGTGACTTGGAGTGGACTTCTCACCCATGTGAAAAACACAGAAGGGCAGCAGAGCTCAGTCCAGCTGCTCTGCAAGGACAGGGTGTGGCAGGTCCCAGGCTATGCACACCAACAGTCAGGGAACAAGCAGAGCTGAGAAGGGGATGAAGGGCAGATCCCAGAGGGGCATCATCAGTGGCACAAGCTCTGGCTGGAGGCCTCTCACCAGGGGTGTTGCCCAGGGTCCTACACTGGACCCAGTGGAGTTTAACTTGTCCATCAATGGCTTGGATGAGGGGGTCAGGATTTCCTCAGGAAGTTCACTGATGACACAAAGCTGGAGGAGTGGCCGATACCCCAGAGGACTCTGCAGCCCTTCAGGGTACAGAGAAGAACCAGTTCATTGCTGAGCATGATGCCATAAGGACTGGAATACCCCAAGCTGTCCCACCCATGTCCCCTCTGAAACACTTGCCCAGCCCCAGCCCGTTGGGTGGGGGGGTTGCAGAGACGCTTCCTGCGGGGCCAGCACTGCCCAGGGACAGCCAAAGCCTTGGGCTGGGACCAACAGCGCTGCAGCCACGAGCACTGGGCCCAGCAGGACAGGGGTTGCTCTGGGCACAGGGAACTGCATCCCAGCCACACCAGGGCAGTGGTGATCAGGGGACTCTTCCAGCTTCTGTTAGTCTACAATTCAGTTTTCCTTGGAGAGCTCTTTGAAGAGAGAATAGAGAGAGAAGCAGAAGCAAAACTACCAAATGTACCAGTACAAACACAGCAGTTCCTCTGAGGAACATCTCTCTACTGAAATCATGGAAATCTCCTGGACAAATCTGAGGAAACGAGTTTATGTGTCTGTGGTCACATAATTTACTGGGCCACAAGGAGGGTGATAGTTGGGTACAGTATCAAGAGGTTAGTTGTACCTCAGGAACTCATCACCCAGTATGAGGGGGGACTCTGAGGTCACTTCTGCCCCTGCACAAGACAGGTCACCAGCAGGAAGGTGTCTGGGGAAGGGCCTGTGAGGTCCCTTCTCCCTGCAGGAGCTGATGGCTCAACCCGGGACTCCTGGCTGGGCCAGGGGCTCTGCAGCTGCCCCTGCCAGCACCTGGGACAGCCCAGAACAAGCTCCTTTGGTTCCAAGAGGCCCTGCAGTGTCACAAGGGTCTCTTGATCCCGTGAGGTTCCACAGTGTCCCAGAGCTCCCCTGATTCCACAAGGCCCCACGTGTCACAGTGGCCACTTGCTTCCATGTGTTTCTGCAGCTGCCCAGGATTCTTTTTGTTCCACGAGGCCCCACATGTCCCAAAGGTCCTTTGATTCCATGAGGCTCCTCAGTGTCACAGTGGCCCCCTGATTCCAGGAGATTCCGCAGTTTTCCAGGGTCCCTTTTTCTCCATAAGACTCTACAGTGCAACCATGACCCTTAGTTCCAGAAGATCCTTCAAAAAGGTCTCAGGCTCCTTTGGCTCCATAAGACACTGCATGGCACGCTGGACTGTTGATTCCATGAGTCCCTGAAGGTTCACAAGGGCCCCTTGATTCCATGAGGTTCTGTCATGTTCCAAGTTTCCTTCAGTTCCGTGTGGCCCTGACATGTCACAATGGATCCTTGATACCATCAGGTTCCACAGTCTCCAAGGGCATTTTTGTTCCATGAGGCCCTGCAGTGTCCCAAGGGCTGCTGGATTCCATGGGGTTGCACAGTGTCACAAAGGCCCCTGGTTCCTACAAGGTTCTGCAGTGTCTCATTGTTCCCACTGGTCCATGAGGTTCTGCAGTCTTACAGTGGTCCCTTCATTCCAGGAGGCTCCACAGTGTCCCTGGATTCCTATGGCTCCATGAGGCCCTGCCTTGTCAGACTGGGCCCTTGATTCTCTGAGGTTCCACAGTGGAACAATGGCCCCTTGGTTCCCTGAGGATCCAAAATGTTTCTGGGCTCCTGTGGTTTCATGAGGGCCCACGCGTCAAATGACCCCTTGGTTCCACCAGCATCCAGAGTGTCCTAGTTTTCCTTTGCTTCCATGTGGCCCTGGAGTGTCACAATGACCCCTCTGGTTCCATGACTTCCAGAATGTCTTGGAGGTCCTCTGGTTCCACTGGGAGCTGCATGTCCAGTGTTCCCTCATCACTGTGATGTTCTCACAATTCCTTTAGTTCCATGAGGCTGTGCAATGTCACAACTGGCCCTTGACTCCATGAGGTTCCAAAAAGTTCCAAGGTTCCTTTGGCTCCATGACACTCTATAGTGTCACAATGGCCCCTTGTTTCCATGAGGTTACACAGTGTCCCAGGAATCATTTTTTCCATGAGGCTGTGGACTATTATTATGGAGCCCTGATTCCCTGCAGCCACGCTGTGTCACAATGGCATCTTGGTTCCATGAGATCCTAATGTCCCAGGATTCCTTCTGTAACATGAGACCCTGCAGTGTCACAGGTGCCCCTTGATTCCATGATATTCCACAGGGTTCCTCTGATTCCACAAGGCCCCCCATGTCACAATGGCCCCAACAGCTTCAAAAAAGAACCTTGATGCCATGAGACACCACAGTGTCACACTGAGCCCTTAATTCCATGAGGTTTCAAAGTGTCACAATGATCTCTTTGGCTCCAGAAGGCCCTGCAGAGTCACAATGGCCCCTTGATTCCATGAGGTTCCCCAGTGTCACAATGGTCCCTTTAGCTCCGTGTGGCTCTTTGACATCCCGTGACCTCCCGGCTCTTGAGGAGCCCTGAGAACTTCCCCAGGGGGAAGGGCCGGATCCTGCCCTGGGATGGGGCAACCCCGGCTGGACGGACACACTGGGAATGAGAGGCTGGGAAGCAGTGCCGGGAAAGGGCCCTGGGGGTGCTGGTGGGTGCCAGTTGGCCCTGAGTCAGCAGTGCCCTGGCAGCCAGGAGGGCCAAGCCTGTGCTGGGGGCATCAGGGAGGGGATTGTCCCGCTCTGCTCTGCCCTGGGGCGGCCTCACCTGCAAGATTGGGGCAGTTTGGGGGGACACAATGGAAGGGAGAGATTGAGCCATTGGAGAGTGTCCAAAGGAGGCCATAAGAATGGGGAAGGGCCTGGAGGGGAAGGCGTGTGAGGACACTGAGGGCACTTGGTGTGTTCATCTGGAGAAGAGGAGACTGAGGGGAGACCTCACTGCAGTCACAACTCCCTGGGCAGGGGCAGAGCAGGGGCAGGCCCTGAGCTCTGCTTTGGGGGGACCAGGGACAGGACTGAGGGAATGGCCTGGAGTTGTGTCAGGGCAAGGTTAGGTTGGATCTTGGAAAAAGGTTCTTCCCCCAGAAGGTGTTTGGGCACTGAACAGGCTCCCCAGGGCAGTGGGCACAGCACCAAGGCTGACACAGCTCAGGGAATGTTTGGATGATCGTCTCAGGCTCATGGTGTGAACCTTGGGGATGGTCCTGTGCAGGGCTAAGGGTTGGACTGGATGATCCTTGGGGGTCCCTTCCAACTCAGCATATTCTCTGACTCTGGGATTATCAACCCTGTGTTCAGCACAAATCCAAAACCCAGCCCTGCACTGGCCACGGGGAAGAAATTTAACTGGACTCCCCCTGAAAGCAGCACACCCATTATGGGCTCTCACATAAACACCCCACAGTCCATTTTCCACCTGGAACCAGTGACTCTGAGTTCCTGCTTCCCCAGCCCCAGGGATGGTGTCCTTGTCTACTCATTCCTCCATACTCTTTTCTCAGTGATGGCATCTTAACCAGACAAGCCCCTGAGAATAATTTCTGTCTTCAATTCTTTTGTGGTTAATTAGACAGATCTCAGAAGTGCAATTCAAGTTAATATGTTGTATTATTAAAACAATGAATAAAGACACCTTTTTTTTTTGTGGCCTGTTCACTTTTTTCCTATTTTAAATTGATTTCAGTAATCCCCAGTCGATATTGATCCCAAGCACCTCCTAATTCAGTCTGAATAGATACCAAAATCAAGACCTTTTCTGTCTGACAATCCATCAGACTTTATCCCTATCCCCACCCCACCATTCCCTCATCCAACCCCTGGGACTCCAAGCAGACTTGGGCAAATCTGAGCTTCCTCCACTAAAGCCTGGGCCTGCAGGTTGCAGCTCCTTGGCACCAACTCCCACCTGCTTGGCTTGGAGAAAGAGCTGCACAAGACAGGGGGTTTCTGTGGCTGGGTTTTGGTAGATGGGAGGCTACAGGAGTGGCTTCTGTTAGAATCTACCAGAAGCTTCCCCTGTCCCATGGAGCCAATGCCAGCTGCTCCAGGACGGAGTTCCTGCCACTGGCCAAGGCTGAGCCACTTAGGAGTGACAGTATCACCTCTGGGATAACATATCTCTGAAGAGAGGAGAGTTGAACAGAAAAAATTCCAACCTAGGAAGAGCAGAGTGAGAACATGGGATAACAACACAGACACCAAGGTTAGGGCAGAAGGAGGGGCAGGTTGGACCCCCCAGGAGCTGGGGAAGGACTCAGAGTTGAGGCCCCTGTAGCCCCTGGGGGAGCATTGGGGTTCAGAGACCCACCTGCAGCCCATGGAGGAGCCCACGCTGGAGCAGGTGGATGCAGGAAGGAGGCTGTGACCCCGGGGCAGGTCCAGGATGGAGCAGGGTCCTGCATGAGACCTGCAGCCTGTGGAGAGCGAAGCCCAGGCTGGAGCAGGTTTTTCCTGGCAGGACTCGTGGCCCTGTGGGGGACCCACGCCTGTACAGCTCATCCCTGAAGGACTGAGCCCATGGAGGAGGGACCCACGGGACAGCAGAGTGGGAAGAGCTGCTGCCCGAGGGATGGACTCTAACAACACCTGACTGCAACCCCCTTCCCCTTCGCCCTGCACTGCTGGGGGGAGGAGGGAGAACTGAGAAAGAAGGAGGGGTAGGGGGAAGGTGTTTTTAAAACTCTTTTATTTCTCACTCTTTGGCTTTTATTCTGTTAGGAAGAAATTTAAGTACTATCCCTACTTTGAGTCTGTTTTGCCCATTATTAATCAACTTTCTCCTGACCCTTATCTCTACTCAAGAATCCTTATCTGGTTTCTTTCTCTCCTCTGTGGAATTGCACAGGGAGGGGGAGGTAGTGGCTTTTAGTGGATGTTTGAAATCCAGCCAGGGTCAACCCACTACACCAACCCATGTGCTTGAGGCCCTTTTGTGATGTCACAGCCCATCCTCTCCATTCCGGAATAGCCCTTGGCAACCAAAGAACCAACATCCATATAACCCCAAAATGAAGGCCCCCCTGTGTGCCATGGGCCCCTTTGTGATGTCATGTCCTACCCTCTCCATTCCAGACTCGCCCCTGGCCACCAAAAAAACAATACCTCACACCCCAGAGTGCAGCCACACTCATGTGCCATGGGCCCCTTTGTGATATCACAGCCCATTTTCTCCACTCTGGAATAGCCCCTGGAAACCAAAGAACCAACATCACAGAATGTCACAGTGCAGCCCTGCCCATCTGCCATGGGACTCTTTGTGATGTCACGGCCTTTCCCCCAGGCAAGAAAGCCTGTAACCTTCGGGTTTCAGATGCAGTTGGTGGGACACCCTGGGCACTCCATGGGCATCAAGAGCTTTCTGTCCTGCCACCTTTTGTCTGGCAGGAATATTTGACAATATTCTGTTTTGGGAGTCTCACTGGCAAGTTCAGTGCAGGGCTCTGAAAAGCAAACAACAGCACTTCCACTCAGGAAAGAAAGCCCTTCCCCTGGTCTCTCATGTGCAGTTGGGGGGCCACTCTTGACACCACACGGGCAGCAAGAGTGTTCTGTTCTGGTAACTTTTATCTGGAAAGAATCTTTGTCCGTATTCAGTGTTGGGAGTTGGACTGGCAATTACAGCTCAGGCTCCTGCAGGTGAATGACTGCCCTTCCCCCCAGGAAAGAAGGTCCTTATGTCTCTCATGTGCAGTTGTTGGGCCACTATGGGCACTGCATGGATTGCAAGAGCTTTCTGTCCTGCCACCTTTTGTCTGGCAGGAATCTTTGCCCAGATTCAAATTTGACAGTTGGACTGACAATTTCAGCGCGGGGCTCCTGCAAGTGAACGACAGCCCTGCCCTCCAGGAAAGAAACCCCTTACCCTCAGTGTCCTCTTTTCCTGTTCCTTCAAATACAACCTGCAGGGCAGTTTTCTCCCATCTCTTCTCTTGGGAATTGTGAAGATAGACTCGCTCCCATGTTTAACACCTCAGGCAGAACCACCCTGTTAACACCTTTCCTGACCTTCCCCATCCTTTTCCAAAGCCTAGATGTGGAAAGAACTGGTGTAATATTATTAATATAATAAATAAGTAGTCTGCATGGACCAAGAGATACGAATATGGTGTGTAACAGAATGCTTTACTGAGAGAGAACAAAGGCTTAAGTAGCAGTTTTGAATTGCAACACGTCCCAACAGGTAACCCTCTCAACCAATCCTGCCAAGGGTCTTCACTGCTCATGTGCACCGGAGTCCCGCAGACTTCGTTTCCCAGAATGCTCTGCTGGCATTCCTGAAACCCCAAACACTGCATCTCCCCCCTTTTTATTACAACAAGATACAGAACAGTGCAATCCTGAAACTTTTTAGTTAACTATTTTTTAACATAACATTTCCCATTTAACACAGTAACTTTTGACATTTGCAAGTGGCCAAGGCAGCCTGGACACACTGCCCAGGGGAAAGGGATGTCCCTGGAGAAGAGCAAGGCAGCATTTCTGTGGAATCCATGGCACAGAGAACCCTCTTTCTTGGCCACTTGCAGATCCCAGCCTGTGATGCCTGCAGGGCCCTGAGCTGGAGGGGCTGCTCTGCAGAGGGAGGGGCTGTGGCACCCTGGGCTGAGCCTGCACTGGCCATGCTGGTCAGGCTGGCAAGCAGAGCCAGCAGGATGGGGATCACTGCTGCTGAACCCCTTTCCAACCTTTCAGAAGGCTCAGGAGCCATGGACAAGGCAGGGCAGGATTATGGGGTGTCTCCAGTGGCACAAAGGAATCAAGGGGCTGCTGGGACACTGCAGGGCCTCATGGAACCAAAGGATCCCTGGGACACTGTGTGATGAAAAAGGGAATAGAATACAGAGGGGGATAATGTCATGGTTTCAGGAGGGTTTTTTCATGGTAGAAAAGTAAACCTGGGACACTGCAGAACTTATGGAATCAAGGCTCCATTGGGACACTGGGAATATCATGGAACCAGGGAACCCTGTGACACTCCGGGGCCTCCTGGAACCTAAAGGCCATTGTGACACTGCAGGGCCTCCTGGAGCCAAAGGAACCCAGGGACACTGTGGAATCTCATGGAATCAAAGGGGCTATTATGACATGTGGGGCTCATGGAACCAAAGGGACCCTGTAACAGTGACGGGGGTGACATCAGACTGTGACCTGTCACTGCTGGGGTTTCACAGGGCTCCATCTTGGGCCCTGTGCTCTCCAACATCTCCATCAATGACTTGGACACAGCACTGGAAGGGACACTGAGCAAGTTTGCAGGGGACCCAAAACTGGGAGGAGCTGCTGAGCCCCTGCAAGGCAGGAAAACCCTGTACAGACCTGGAGAGATCCCAGGGCTGGGAATCCCCAACCATGGGAAGTTCCCCAGGGGGAAGGGCTGGATCCTGCCCTGGGATGGGGCAACCCCGGCTGGACGGACACACTGGGAATGAGAGGCTGGGAAGCAGTGCCGGGAAAGGGCCCTGGGGGTGCTGGTGGGTGCCAGTTGGCCCTGAGTCAGCAGTGCCCTGGCAGCCAGGAGGGCCAAGCCTGTGCTGGGGGCATCAGGGAGGGGATTGTCCCGCTCTACTCTGCCCTGGGGTGGCCTCAGCTGCAAGATTGGGGCAGTTTGGGGGGACACAATGGAAGGGAGAGATTGAGCCATTGGAGAGTGTCCAAAGGAGGGCAATGAAGAAGGGCCTGGGTTTGAAGTCGTGTCAGGACACTGAGGGCACTTGGTGTGTTCATCTGTAGAAGAGGAGACTGAGGGGAGACCTCACTGCAGTCACAACTTCCTGGGCAGGGGCAGAGGAGGGGCAGGCCCTGAGCTCTGCTCTGTGGGGACCAGGGACAGAACTGAGGGAATGGCCTGGAGTTGTGTCAGGGCAGGGTTAGGCTGGATCTTGGCAAAAGGTTCTTCCCCCAGAGGGTGGTTGGGCACTGAACAGGCTCCCCACGGCAGTGGACACAGCACCAAGGCTGACAGAGCTCAAGAAGTGTTTGGATGATCCTCTCAGGCTCATGGTGTGAACCTTGGGGATGGTCCTGTGCAGGGCTGGGGTAGTTTTAATTTAGGCCTTCCTTGGTGACCAGTTTGTAACCAAGAAATGGCCATGTTCCCAGTATTCCATACGATTTTTACATAAACCAGGGTATAAATAAGTAGGGAGGAGAGGCCTTCGCTCTCTTTTCTTCCCGTGAGGTTCAGGAGCAGTGGTCACTGCGTTGGTCTCGCTTATCTGGAGGCTGAGCTTGCAGCGACCGCTGGTCTGCCACGTGGAAAATTGGAGAGTGTGTCCTTGTCTACCAATCTTACTTTTCTAAGGGACGGGGTGAAATTTGTTTTCATAATTATTTTGCTAGTTCTTGGGTTTGATTGTGTATATCTTTATATCCTGTTTTTGTACCTTTTTCTCCCTTTTTCCCTTTTCCCTTTCCCTTTGGGAAGTGTTTAGATTCCCTTCACTGTGTACATAGCATTTTAATTGTATATAACTGTAATATAGGTAAAGTATATATTTTTATATAACTGGTTTCACTTCGGTTTCTTCAATTTTTATAGATTTTTGTTTGTGTTTTTTTTTTTTTTTTCTTTTTGCCCTAAGAAAAGAAAGGAAGGAGAAGGGTTATTACTGTGAGTTTAGGCATTTGGCAGAGAGCCAAGTCCGAACCATCACAAGGGTTAAGGGTTGGACTGGATGATCCTTGGGGGTCCCTTCCAACTCAGCACATTCTGTGACTCTGGGATTATCAACCCTGTGTTCAGCACAAATCCAAAACACAGCCCTGCACTTGCCATGCGAAAGAAATTTAACTGGACTCCCCCTGAAAGCAGCACACCCATTATGGGCTCTCACACAAACATCCCACAGTCCATTTGCCACCTGGAACCAGTGACTCTGAGTTCCTGCTTCCCCAGCCCCAGGGATGGTGTCCTTGTCTGCTCATTCCTCCACACTCTCTTCTCAGTGATGGCATCTTAACCAGACAGGTCCCTGGGAATAATTTACCTCTAAGTCTTAATTTCTTCTGTGGTTAATTAGACAGATCTCAGAAGTGCATTCAATATGAATATATTGTATTAATAAAACTACAATAAAAGATGTCTTTTTGTAACCTGCTTACTTTTTACCTGTTTTTACATTGATATCAGCAATCCCCTGGCAGCCCCTGGTGGTCTAGTGGTAAAGGCGCCGCGCTATCACCGCGGAGACCCGGGTTCGATTCCCGGTCAGGGCCACTCCCGGGCAGGTGGAGCTCGTTAGCCCTTAAAGGCAACCCACCTACATCCTAAGGACCTCGCTGCCACCGTCCAAGCTCGCTTGGCGCCGGCAGATGAACCTTAGGATTAAAGGGTGGGCTCAGTTCCGCGCACACTGTGTCTCACCTAAAAAATCCAATGCGCAGGCTGGAAGGTGGAAAGACCTTCCCCGGATCTTCGCTCGCGAAGACTGGCCATTATTATTTATCAGCAATCCCCAGTCGATATTGATCCCAAGCACACCCTATTTCAGTCTGAATAGATACAAAAATCAAGACATTTTATGTCTGACAATCCATCAGACTTTATCCGTATTCCCACCCCACCATTCCCTCATCCAAGCCCTGGGACTCAAAGCAGCCTTGGGCAAATCTGAGCTTCCTCCACTAAAGGCTGGACCTGCAGGTTTCAGCTCCTTGGCAGCAACTCCCACTTCCTTGGCTTGGAGAAAGAGCTGCACAAGACAGTGGGTTTCTGTGGCTGGGTTTTGGTAAAGGGGGGCTACAGGAGTGGCTTCTGTTAGAATCTGCCAGAAGCTTCCCCTGTGCCATGGAGCCAATGCCAGCTGCTCCAGGATGGAGTTCCTGCCACTGGCCAGGGCTGAGCCACTTAGGAGTGACAGCAACACCTGTGGGATAACATATTTCAGAAGAGAGGAGAGTTGCACAGAAAAATTTCCATCCTGGAAAGAGCAGAGTGAGAACATGGGATAACAACACAGACACCAAGGACAGTGCAGAAGGAGGGGCAGAAACAGGGGAAGGCCCCTGCAGCCCCTGGGAGAGCATCAGGGTGCAGAGAACCCCCTGCAGCCCCTGGGGGAGCATCGAGGTGCAGAGACCCCCTGCAGCCCCTGGAGGCTCCCAGGTTGGAGCAGGTGGATGCAGGAAGGAGGCTGTGACCCCAGGGCAGGCCCAGGATGGAGCAGGTCCTGGCAGGGACCTGCAGCCCGTGCAGAGGGAAGCCCAGGCTGGAGCAGGTTTTTCCTGGGCAGGACTCGTGGCCCTGTGGGGGACCCACGCCGGGTCAGCTCATCCCTGAAGGACTGACCCCATGGAGGAGGGACCCACGGGACAGCAGGGTGAGAAGAGCTGCTGCCCGAGGGATGGACTCACGTTGGGAGGTCCATCCAGGACTGTCTCCCGTGGGAGGGACCCCACGGGAGCAGGGAAAGGTCCAACTCCTCTTCCTGAGCAGTGACAGAAACAACAACTGACTGTAACCCCCATTGCCGCCCCCCTGCACCACTGAGGGGAGGAGGGAGAGCTGAGAAGGAAGGAGGGGTGGGAGGAAGGTGTTTTTCACACTGTTTTGTTTCTCACTCTTGGCTTTTATCCTGTCACTAATAAATTTAAGTGCTATCCCTACTTCAAGTTTGTTTTGCCCATTAAGAAGCGACTTTCTCCCCACCCTTATCTCTACTCAGGAATCCTCAGATGTTTTTTTTCTCTCCTCTGTGGAGTTGCAGAGGGAGGGGGAGGTAACAGCTTTTAGTGGGGGTTTGAAATCCTGTCAGGGTCAACCCACAAACCAACCCATGTGCTTGCGACCCCTTTGTGATGTCACAGCCTACCCTCTCCTTTCCGGAATAGCCCTTGGCAACCCCACAAGGTCAGAATGCAGCCCCACCCATGTGCCCCTTTATGATGTCCCAGCCCATCCTCTCCATTCTGGAATAGCCCCTGGAAACCAAAGAACCAACGCCCCACACCCCCACAGTGCAGCCCCACCCATCTGCCATGGGACTCTTTGTGAAGTCACGGCCTCTCCCCCAGGAAAGAAAGCCTGTAACCTTCGGGTTTCAGGTGTAATTGGTGGGCCACCCTGCGCACTCCATGGGCAGCAAGAGCTTTCTGTCCTGCCACCTTTTGTCTGGCAGGAATCTTTGTCCAGATTCAAATTTGGCAGTCGGACTGACAATTCCAGCGCGGGGCTCCTGCAAACGAACGACAGCCCTTCCCTCCAGGAAAGAAACCCCTTACCCTCGGTCTCTTTTCCTGTTCCTTCAAATACAACCTGCAGGGCAACTTTCTACCATCTCTTCTCTTCGGAATTGTGAAGATAGACCCGCTCCCATGTTTAACACCTCAGGCAAAACCACCCTGTTAACACCTTTCCCAACTTTCCTCATCCTTTCCCAAAGCCGAGATGTGGAAAGAACAGGTGCCCTTGTCCCTGGCTGTGCTGCTGTGCTGGGAGTCTCTTCCCTCCAGCTCTGCACACAGGCACTGCCCCTGCAGCTCCAGAGAAGGGCTGAAGAAGCATCTTCAACACAGAGATCAGGGCAGATTTATCAGGGATTGTTGATATTTTTGGATCTATGTTTGGCCCAACCACCTGCAAAAGTTTTGTTCTTTGCCTGCCAAGTTCACTGATAAACGGGAACTTCATCCTTGGAGAGACAATTTCTTGTATAAACTGTTTTAATTGGTGTTCTATCATTGACTGGTTGTCTGTAGAGGACATTTGAAGGAGAAAACGAAGAGGAGAGGATGAAGTAAAGCCCCCAGACCCAAATAGATCAGAGCCCTTGAGTGAAACAGCGCAAGTGCGAGGGGAATCCCCACGTTCTCCCGCATGGCTGAAGGGGGGCACTCACAGAACTGGGGAGGGACCGAGGGCCTCTGGCTGGGCGGTGCTGCCACACCGGCCCAGGGAGACGTCCCCAGCTAAGTAGATAAAAATGCAGGTGACTCGTGCTCGGGGCTCTCAAGCTTCACAGGAAGGACAACGTTGCCTTCTGCGGGGACACCGCTATCTTTGTGAGCCTGCTGACCCTCCGAGGATGCAGCCTCTCCTGTGGGGGAATTCTGGTTATCCTGGGGTGGGTAAGACAACTTTATAAAACACACCTGAGTGAGTGGGGGTTTCACTGAGGTCTTAGTTCACTACTCTCCTGTCTCTTGCGTTCCCGTTTACTTGGTAATTTTCTGTAATAAGTGTTGGGTTTATAGTTAAACTTTCAGCAACATCTTGGTTTTCAATCTCGACATCCTTTCGAACTCACGCCGTTACAATGTGTTAATGAATGAGGCCTGGAAAGTGCACAACAACAGGGAGAAAAGACAAGATGGAAAACTTACAAAGGTCGTGGTTGCTGCTTTAATTCCGAATTCAAATATTAGGGGTGGTGGCAGAGGGTAGGCAATGCGAGGAGTACAGGGCTCCCCTTTTCAACAAGCAAAAGTGGGACAAAATCAATGTGCCCATTGCATGCAGGAGGAACACTGGAAACAGGATTGCCTTAAACTGGCAAATAGGAACCCAGGGGGAGCTGTCATCGCTCATCAGACCAGGGAATGAGGGGGACCGGTGAGTCATTCCCTGGCAGACCCACTGGTTAAAATGGAGCAAGGGGAAGGTGAAAAAGAATTAGACTTTCTGATCCACACTAGAGCCACATTTTCGGTTTTAAACCAAGAAGTAGTGCCTAAAAGTGATAAATTTGTTCAAGTCGTGGGAGTAACAGGCCAATCAGAAAAAGCTTTCTTTCTGAAACCCCTCCAGTACAAAGTTGGAAAACAATGGGAATTCATCCATTTTTAGATCTGCCTAATTCCCCAAAGCATCTGTTGGGTAGAGATTTGTTTGAAAACCTGGGAGCTGTGATTAAGTTTGAAAAAGGTAAATTTGAATTTCAGGTAAACAAAGAACAACTCATAGCAGCCCTGAGTTTGGTCCTGAGCTGCGTAAAGCCAGAGCAAAACAATCCAAATATCAGTCAAATTTTAGATCGAGTCTATTCCTTGGTATGGGTTACAGATGTACCCGGTAAATCAAAAAAGGCAACTCCTATTCAGATAGAATTATTACCAGGAGCAAAGCCGGTAGTCAGGAAACAATATCCGATGAGGTTAGCAGGCAGAAAAGGAATTGAACAAATAAGTGAAAACTTTTTGAAGTTGGGACTTGTAATAGAGGGTGAACCAGAACTTTAACACCCCAATTCTCCCAATTAAGAAACCAAGTGGAACTTACAGACTAGTTCAGGATTTAAGGGGAATAAATGAGATACCTAAAACCTTATACCCCGTGATAGCAAATCCCTATACACTTCTAACAAAGCTGAGATATAATTTGATTTGATTCACAGTGTTAGATTTCAAAGATGCCTTTTTCTGTCTACCCCTAGCTCAGGGAAGTCAAAAGATTTTTACTTTTCAGTGGGAATCTGTCCATAGTGGGAGAAAGATTCAATTAAGTTGGACAGTCTTACCCCAGAAATTTAAAAATAGTCCCCCTTTGTTCAGTGACCAGCCAGTCCAAGAGCTGGAACAATCGCAGCAGCCACCAGCGGATGGTGTTCTTCTACAATATGGAGATGACTTGTTAATAGCTACTGGAACAGAAGAAGTGAGTGTGCAGTGGACAATCTCTCTGTTAAACTTCTTGGGTTTAAACAGTTCCCGAGTTTCCCAACAGAAAGCACGGTTGGTGCAAGAGAAAGTGGTGTACCTGGGGTGTGAAGTCTCCGGTGGGCAATGTTCCCTGGGAGCAGCAAGAAAGGAAGCATCTACCAGACACCCAGCCCAGAAACAGGGAGAGATCTCCAAGCCTTTCTAGGAGTCACAGGTTGGTGTAGTTTATGGCTCTATCAGTAGGGAGTACTTGTAAAGCCTTTCTATGACCTGCTGAAATAAACCCAAAAGAACATCGTGTGGAGCCCTGAGACAGATGAGACCTTCGAAGGCCTGAAGCGGGAGCTCAGGAGGGCTCCGGCGTTGGCTTTGCCTGATGGGACAAAGCCCCTTTGGTGGTTGTGCCATGAACGTCAAGGAATGGCACAATGGGGGTCTTGGGCCACCAGGCAGGCCCATCCAGGAGGGCCGAGCTCGACTGCAAACAGTGGGATGGAGTCAGCAAGGGATGGCCCAGCTGTCTGACAGCAGTGGCTGCAGCAGTCATGGACCACAGTGCCTGTGATGTCACTGATGTCCCCAGTGATGTCACCACTGTGCCTGTGATGTCACTGGTCTACAGTGATGTCACTGCTGTCCACAGGGGTGGTCTCTGTGTCCCCAGTGATTTTACAGCTGTCCCATGTGATGTTACCCCTCTCCCCAGAGATGTCACTGGTCTCCAATGATGTCACCAAAGTCCCTGTGGCATAACTGCTGTCCCTGTGATGTCACTGGTGTTTATTGATGTCACTGATGTCCCCATCACTGTCCCCTATGATGTCTCCACTGTCCCCAGGGTGTCACCCATGTCGTGTGGGAGGCACCTATGTCCCTGAAATGTCACTGGTCCCCAGTGATGTCATCACTGTGCCTGGGATGTCACCAATGTCCCTGTGATGTCACTACTGTCCTCACGGTGTCACCACTGTCCCCTGTGATGTCACTTACGTCCCAGAGGTGGTCCCTGTGTCCCCAGTGATGTCACCGCTGTTCACTGTGGTGTCACTGGTGTCTCTGCGATGTCACTCCTGTCCTTGTGAAGTCACCAATGTCCCCAGTGATGTCACTGATGTCCTTGGGAGATCATGGCTGCCCCTTTGTTTTCACCAGTCTTCTGTAATGTCACTGCTCCACATTGATGTCTCTGCTGTTCCTGTAATGTCACCACTGTCTCCTGTGATGTCACCGATGTCCCTGTGACATCACGGCTTTCCTTTGTTGTCACCAGTCCCCAGTGATAGTTCTGGTCCCCAATGACACCATTGCTGTCTCTGTGATGTCACCACTGTCCCCAACGGTAGCACCATGTTCCTGTGATGTCAATGATGTCTCTGTGACATCATGGCTTTCCCTTTGTTGGCAACAATTGCCTATGATTTCACAGGTTCCTCTGTGATGTCACCACTGTCCCCGTGATGTCACCAATGTCCCCAATGATATCACTGGTGTCTCTGTTTTGTCACCTCCACCCCCTGTGATGTCACGAATGTCCCTGTGATGTCATGGCTTTCCCATTGCTGTAAGCAGTCCCCTGTGATGTCACTGGTCTCCAATGAGGTCCCTGCTGTCTCTGTGATGTCACCACTCTCCCGTGTTATGGAACCAATGTCCCCAATGATGTCACTGGTGTCTCTGTGATGTCACCCCTGGCCTTGTGCAGTCACTGATATCCCCTGTGATGTCACCAATATCCCTGCGACATCATGGCTTCCCATTATTGTCACCAGTCCCCTGTGATGTCACTGGTCCCCAGTGGTGTCACTGCTGTCTCTGTGATGTCACTATTGTCCCTAGTGGTGGCACCATGTCCCCATGATGTCACCGATGTCCCTGTGATGTCACCAGACCCCTTTAATGTCAGTGATGTCCCTGTGAAATCGCAACTGTCCCCTTCTTGTCACCAGCCTCCTGGGATGTCACTGGTCCCCACTGATACCACCAATGTCCCCAAGGATGTCACCACTGTCCCCTGTGTCCCCAGTGATGTCACTGCTGTCTCTGTAATGTCACCTTGTCCTTGTGAAGTCACCAGTGTCCCCATTGATGTCACCGATGTCACTGTGATATCACAACTGTCCCTTTATTTTCACCAGTCACCTGTGATGTCACTGATCCTCAGTGATGTCACCCATGTCCCTGTGATGTCATCAGACCCCTTTCATGTCATCAATGTCCCTTTTTATATCAAGACTATTGCCTTTTTTTAACCAGCCCCCTGTGATTTCACTGGTTCCTAAATGATGTCAGAACTGTCCCTATGGTGTCACCACTGTAACCAGACGTGGCACCTTGTCCCCGTGATATCGTTGTGATGTCACCAGACCCCTGTGATGTCACTGATTTCCTTGTGCTTGTCCCTTTGTTTTCAGCAGTCCCCCTGTGATGTCACTGGTACCCAATGATGTCACTCATGTCCCTGTGATGTCACCACTGTGCCCTGTGATGTCACCAATATCCCTAATGATGTCACTGATATCTCTTTGATGTCAGCCATGTACTTGTGATGTCACTGATGTACCATGTGATGTCACTGATGTCCCTCTGACATCACAGCTGTCTCTTTGTTTTCACCAATCCCCTGTGATGACACTCGTCCCCAATGATATCAACAATGTCCCTTTCATTAGGGTTAGGGTAAGGGTTTAGGGTTAGGCTTAGGCTAAGGCATAGGCTTAAGTTTTAGGGTTAGGGTTAGGGGTAAGGTTAAGGTTTAGAGTTAGGGTTGGGGTTTGGGTTAGGATTAGGGTTTAGGGTTGGGGTTAGGATTTAGGTAACTTTTTGGTTAGAGTAAGGGATAGGGTTAGGGTTAGGGTTAGAGTTAGGATTAGGGTTAGGGTTAGGGTTAGGGTTAGGGTTAGGGTTAGGGTTAGGGTTAGGGTTAGAGTTAGGGTTGGATGAGGCAGAAACATCCCCTTTCTCCTCCCCTTTTCGGTGTGTGGGGCAAAAATCGCCCTTGTCAGGGAGCCCCTGCAGGCTCTGCCCCTCTGGTGATCCAACAGCGGCCCCTGCTGACCAGGATTGGAATTGCGCCAAAAAGCGAGGAGTGCCGGACTCTTTCCTTTTTTTGAGGGGGATTTTTGATACAGGATTATTTGGTTGGTTTTGTGGTCTTTCATTATTTTACCAATACACATATATCCTTTAATAAAGGTCTATTATTTTTCTTTCTCCATACTTTCTCACTTGGAGTCTTTTAATTTTGGATTTACAATTGCTTAGAAGGAAGAGTTTGGTCTTCCTTATAACTCATCCTCCATAGCCACACACTTGTGTTTCATTAAACTGAGAGAGATGCAGTCATGCTTTGTTTCCAGCCCAGAGATCTTGCAGGCTCTTCCCATTTGCCTCTGGCCCTCTCAGAGAACTTGTGTGGACACCTTCCCTGCCTGCACCAGATGATTTCACAAAACTGGGAGGAGGGGTGTATTTCATGGAGAAGGACCTGGGGGTGTTCTGAGGCCTCTCCAAACAAATATTTCCTTTAGGAGAGCAAAAACCAGGACAGTGAGGGGAACAGCAGAAATGCAGCTCATCCAGGAATGGCAGCTCCTCCAGGAATTCCCAGCACATGCCCACAGATCCTCCCAGAGGGGTGAGGCAGACATCAAGGTTTTACATGAATGCCCTGTTTGGGATAACTTAGGAGATGGCTGCATCCCCTCTCCCTCCCCCAGAAGCTGGAGATGCTGCTGTCTGGGAGCAGGAGGTGCCTGTGTGGGGGTTCAGCACTGCTGGCTTGGTGCAAGTACAAGAAGCGTTTGGACGATATTCCCAGGCATGTGGTGTGACTCTGGGGGATGGTCCAGTGAAGGCTCAGGAGTTGAACTCGATGATCCTTGTGGGTCCCTTCCAACTTGGACTACTGGGTGTGATTCTGTGAAGTTCCCCAGGGCTGTGTGTGAGCAGAGAGCAGGGGTTGAGCAAAGCAGAGCAGGGCAATGGCAGCACAGCCCTTGAGCACTGCCCCAAGTGGGCTGAGCCCAAAGGGGAGCTGAGGGTGGGGTTGGTCCCACTCAGGTTAGGGGGCAGAGACAGGGGGACAGCAGGGAGTGCAGGGCAGGGAGAGGGAATTGATGGGCATGGGGATGTCTCCAGGCTGGGCTCTCCCAGTGCTCAGGGCCCCATCTCTCCAGGACGAGGGTGCTGATGGGGGCGGACGACAAGAGGAGCAAGGTGAGGACACAGCGCAGGATTCAGATCCAGAGGGAAATGGCTGACCCTGGAAGAAGGGTGGGTCACAATGTGGACAAAATATGTCTAGGAGGAACAGAAGAGTGGAAAGGGCTCACAAGTTATCACTTGCCTCTAATAGGGAATATTGTCTTAGTCGAGGGGTTGCTATCTGTTAGAGAAATGTAGAGCTCATGATTCTTGGTGTCCTGTGCAGGGACCATCCCAGACATGAACTCCTCCCCCAGCTCCCATCTTGATCCTTTAGATGAATGTGGAACCAACCAGCTCATGCAAATCTGACCAAGTGGCTGACATGGGCTCTTAGAAAAAGAGAAGAGACCAGAGAAGGCGTGATGGGGAGAGGAAGCAGTGAGCAGGATATGCCATTCCAGCCCAGTGAGATCCCAGCTGATGAACCTCCTCATGTCTTGGTGGTGGCAACAGGGCAGCCTTGGCCCTGATGCTGAGGGTCACTGATTGTGTGAGGAGGGAATCCTTCCCCATTGGTGGTTGTGCCTGCCTGGGAGCTGGATCCACTGCCTGGCAGGAGAAAGGCACAGGGTGAGAGCCTGCAGCTCCCCCAGGTGCTGCACACACTGAGACACTGTGGGGATCCCAGATCCACCATCTGTCATCTGTGAGGATCAAGAAATGAATGCCCTGCCCAGTTGTGGCTCTGGAGAGAGCTCAGCCCCATGCCCCTTCCACATTCCCATTACTGAGGATTTACTAGACAAGAATGTTCCCACCTGTGTGGCTCCATCCCACATCTCCTTTTTCCCCTGTTTGACACCACCCCAAACCCGTTTTCTATGTGATTTGTGGTTCCAGGTGGATGGTTCTGATGCCTAAAGCATTTCAGCACCTCCCAGGTGTTACACTCTACCCTGAATCCATTGGGAAGTGTTGAAAATCACCCCCTTTTGTTCAGAGTCCCACGGGGGCTGAAGGAAGCAATCATCCTCCTGCGTTCCCCAAAGCAGCTCTGCCCATCACTGCTGCACGCCTGATCCACACAGCCTGTGTCCTGCCCTGTGCCCAGGACACGCCCTGTCCTGCCCCTCTCAGTAGCACTCCAGTGCCCATCTCTCCTAGACAAGTTTTGTCCACATTGTGACCCACTCTTCTTCCAGGGTCAGCCATTCCTCTCTGGATCTGGATCCTGTGCTCTGTCCTCACAGTGCTCAAGGGCTGTGCTGCCATTACCCTGCTCTGCTTTGCTCAGCCCCTGCTCCCTCCTCACACACAGCCCTGTGGAACTTCACAGAATCACACTGAATGTTCCTAGTTGGAAGGGACCCACAAGGATCATCGAGTAATCCTCTACCAAAAATCCCCCTCAAACAAAAGGACACAGTCCGGTATTCCTCGCTTTTTGGCGCAATTCCAATCGCGGTCAGCAGGGGCCGCTGTTGGATCACCGGAGGAGCAGAGCCTGCAGGGGCTCCCTGACAAGGGCGATTTTGGCCCCACACACGAAGAAGGGCAAGAGAAAGGGGATGTTTCTGCTTCATCTAAGGAGAAGGGTCAGGAGAAATGTCCCCCAAGAGCAGCTCTCTGTCTCCAGGAGTTTTAACAAAAACCTGCTGCACGGGGCTCCTGTGGGGACATCAAACCCAGCCACATGGGAATATGCAGAGCTCTTTTTTTCTAAACACTAAGGCAAACCTCCATCTACCAGCTGATGACAATTTTGATGCAGGAACAGATGTGACCCTGTGACCTCACATAGTATTTTTACTCTCCAATGACATGGACCTTTCTGCATACAGTCAGGGCTAAAAATTACTTTTGTTTGGAATTAAGGTTTTGAAAGAAAATGCAAGAAAAGAAAGGAAGGGCAGTAAACCAGTATGAATCCAAAGGTCTGAGGGTCTGGTGGATGTCTCATGTGAGCTCAGGCCGCAGACGTCTCCCCTTTCTCTCGCCATGGGGCTCCACAGACCCTTCATGTCTCCCCAGCCACCCCTTTGTATCTCCAGGGCTGTCACTGGGCAGCTCAGCCCCATTCCAGGAGGGACTGTGGGAGGCAGAGGTGCAGTCAGGGAGAGAAATCCATGTTTGTTCTCCCCGGGAGCAGAAGCACCTGAGCATTGCACACCCCCAGAGCCCTGAGCACAGCAGGGCCTCTGCCCCTGTGTGCCTGTGCAGCCAGGGAAGCATTGGCGTGGGCACAGAGAAGAGCACACCCGCAGCTGGATCCCGTGGTTTATGGACACACAGCTTCCTTTGGACACAGGGGATGGAGATGTCTTCACTCGAGGGGCTCACGTCTCCATGTCCAATGCAGGGAATAGATTTGATCTGGATTTATCCATCAGACATTGTCAATACATGTGCCAGTCACAAAGATGCTTTGGGATCAAGGTATCCAGAACACATTTCTGATGGTCCTGGGCCTGGTGGAAGGGCTGGGTGTGGACATGTTGGCATGGCCAGGGCTTGTGGGGAGGGGTTGCCCTGCAAAGCCAAGAGAGACCAAGAACATCCCCGAGCATGACATTTGCAATGGCACGTGTGCCATCCCATCCACACAAGAGTCAGTCAGGATGTATCAAACAGGACAAAGCAGATGTCTCCACAGAATCTTTGGCTGCCATTCCCTTGGGATATGGAAGACAGGTGGGATGGCATTCTGGGGTAGTGAGGCATTGGTTCTTTGGTGGCCAGGGAACATTGCAGAATGGAGAGGATAGGTCGTGATGTAACAAAGGGGCCAATGGTACTCTTGGGGAATGGGGCTTGTGTTCTTTGGTTTCCAGGTGGCGTTGTGGAATGGAGAGGATAGGTTGTGAAATCAGAATGGGGCCCAAAACATTACCTAAACCCTAACCTTAACCTGATCCCTTTCTCTAACCCAAACACTACCTAAGCCCTAACCCTAACCTAAACCTAACTTTAAACCTAACCCTAACCCTTACGCTAACCCTAACCTTTAATCATAGCCCCCTAAACGAACCTTAACCCTGACTCACCATCTACCCAGTGCAGTTGGGGCACCTCTCTCGGCACTGGATAAAGAGGAAGATCTTTCTGTGCGAGCACCTTTGGTCAGGGAGTTTTCTTCGTCCTTATGGAATTTTGGCTGTCAGACAGCAGTTTCAGCCCAGCGTCCCTACAGGCAAACGACTGGCATTGCACCAGGGAAAGAAAGCCCTGAGCCTCTGTCTCTCAAGTGCAGTTGTTGTGTCATGCTCGGCACTACACAAAGAGCAAGAGCTTTCTGTGCGTGCACCTTTGGACTGGGAGGTATCTTAGACAGCACTGAACCCTACACCTAACCTTAAAAAAAAAATCTAAACCTGAACCTAATGCTAAACCCTAAATCCTAACCGTAACCCTGTCCCTTACTCTAACCCAAACATTACCAAAAGCCTAAACCTAACCTAACCCTTACCCCTAATCCTAACCCCTAACCCTAACCCTAAAACCTAAGCCTAAACCTAAACCTAAGCCTAACCCAAAACCCTAACCCTAATCCTAACCCTAATGAAAGGGACATTGGTGACATCACTGGGGACGAGTGTCATCACAGGGGATTGGTGAAAACAAATAGACAGTTGTGATGTCACAGGGACATCCATGACATCACATAAGACATCGGTGACATCACAAGTACGTGGCTGACATCAAAGAGACATCAGTGACATCACTGGGGATATTGGTGACATCACAGGGGACAGTGGTGACATAAAAGGGACATGGGTAATATCACTGGGTACCAGTGACATCACAGGGGACTGTTGAAAACAAAGGAACAGGCATGGTATCACAGGGAAATCAGTGACATCACAGGGGACATCGATGATTTCACAAGGACAGGGATGACTTCACAGTGACACCAATGATATCATCAAGGACATTGGTGACATCACAGGGGACAGTGATGACATCACAGGGACATGGGTGACATCATTGGGGACCAGTGACATCACAGGGTACTGGTGTCAACAAAGGGACAGCCGTGATGTCACAGGAACATCAGTGAAGTCGCAGGGGACCGGGGTAACATCGCAGAGACACCAGTGACATCATGGGGTACAATGGTGACATAACAGAAGACATTGGTGACATCACAGGGAAAGCAGTGATGTCATTGTGGACATTGTTGAAAACAAAGGGACAACCATGATGTCTCAGGGGACATCCCTGACATAACAACAACATGGGTGACATCACAGAGACATCAGTGACATGATCTGCCACATTGCTGACATCACAGGGGACACTGGTGACATCAGAGGGACATCGGAGAAATCATTGTGGAACTGTGAAATTACAGGGGAATGGTGAAAACAAAGGGACAGCAGCGATGTCACAGGGACATCAATGATATCACAGGGACAGGGATGAAATCACAGAGACAGCAGTGACATCACTGAGGACCAGTGACATCACGGGGGACTGGTGAAAACAAAGGGAAAGCCATAAGCCATGATGTCACAGGGACATCGGTGACCTCATGGGGACATGGTGCCACATCTGGGGACAGTAGTGACATCACAGGGACAGCAATGACATCACTGGGGACCAGTGACATCACAGGGGACTGTTGTCAACAAAGGGACAGTCGTGATGTCACAGGGACATTGGTGACATCACAGGGGACTTCAGTGACTTCACAAGGACAAGGTTGAAATCACAGTGACACCAGTGACATCATCAGGGTCATTGTTGACATTGTTGACAGGGGACACTGGTGACATCACAGGGAGATGGGTGACATCACTGGAAACCAGTGACATCACAGGGAACTGCTGACAGCAAAGGGACAGTTGTGATGTCAGAGGGACATCACTGACATCGGTGACATGACGGGGATGTGGTGCCACGGCTCGGCACAGTGGTTACATCACAGAGACAACAGGACATCACGAGGGATATTGTTGTCATTACAGGGGACAGTGATGACACCACAGACACATCAGTGATATCAGTGGTGACACCTGTGTCATCACAGCTGACATCGGTGACTTCACAAGGCAAGGGGTGACATCACAGGGACAGCAGTGACATCATTGGGGATCAGTGACATCACAGGGGACTGGTGACAACAACGGGGCAACCGTGATGTCACATGGACATCAGTGACATCAGAGTGGACACTGGTGACTTCACAAGGACAGGGGTGACATCACAGAGACACCAGGGACATCACAGTAGACAGTGATGACATCATGGGGACAATTGTGACATCATTGGGGACACAGGGATCACCCCTGGGACACCATTGACATCACAGGAGACAGTGGTGACACGAATGAGGACAGCAGTGACATCACTGGAGACCAGTGACATCGCAGGGGTCTGGTGGCATTGCTGGGGACAGCAGTGACATCACAGGGGTCTTATGACATGACAGGGACCTGGTGCAACCGCTGGGGTCAGTAATGACATCACAAGGACTTCAGTGACATCATTGGGGAACAGTGACATCGCTGGGGAGAGGGGTAACATCACATGGGACAGCCGTAAAATCACTGGGGACACAGGGACCATCCCTGGGGACAGCAGTGACATCACTGTAGACCAGTGACATCACAGGCACAGTGGTGACATCACTGAGCACACCAGTGACATCACAGGCACAGTGGTCCATGACTACTGCAGCCACTGCTGTCAGACAGGTGGGTCATCCCTTGCTGACTCCATCCCACTGTTTGCAGTTGAACTCGGCCCTCCTGGATGGCCCTGCTTGGTGGCCCAAGACCCCCAAAGCCATTCCTTGACGTTCATGGCACAACAACCAAAGGGGCTTCGTCCCATCAGGCAAAGCCAACGCCGGAGCCCTCCTGAGCTCCCGCTTCAGGCCTTTGAAGGCCTCGTCTGTCTCAGGGCTCCACAGGATGTTCTTTTGGGTTCTTTTCAGCAGGTCATAGAAAGGCTTTACAAGTACTCCCTACTGATAGAGCCATAAACTACACCAACCTGTCATTCCTAGAAAGGCTTGGAGATCTCTCCCTATTTCTGGGCTGGGTGTCTGGCAGATGCTTCCTTTCTTGTTGTTCCCAGGGAACATTGTCCATCAGAGACTTCATACCCCAGGTACACCACTTTCTCTTGCACCAGCTGTGCTTTGTGTCAGGAAACTCAGGAACCGTTTAAACCCAAGAAGTTTAACAGAGAGATTGTCCACTGCACACTCACTTCTTCTGTTCCGGTCGCTATTAACAAGTCATCTCCATATTGTAGAAGAATGCGATCTGCTGGTGGCTGCTGCCATTGTTCCAGCTCTTGGATTGGGCTGTCACTGAACAAAGTGGGACTAGTTTGAAATTTCTGTGGGAAGGCTGTCCAACTTAATTGCATCTTTCTCCCACTATGGACAGATTCCCACTGAAAAGTAAAAGTCTTCTGACTTCCCTGAGCTAGGGGTAGACAGAAAAAGGCATCTTTGAAATCTAACACTGTGAATCCAATCAAATCATCTCTCAATTTTGTTAGAAGTGTATAGGGATTTGCTATCACGGGGTATAAGGTTTTAGGTATCTCATTTATTCCCCTTAAATCCTGAACTAGTCTGTAAGTTTCACTTGGTTTCTTAATTGGGAGAATTGGGGTGTTAAAGTTCTGATTCACCCTCTATTACAAGTCCCAACTTCAAAAAGTTTTCACTTCTTTGTTCAATTCCTTTTCTGCCTGCTAACCTCAATGGATATTGTTTCCTGACTACCGGCTTTGCTCCTGGTAATGATTCTGTCTGAATAGGAGTTGCCTTTTTTGATTTACCGAGTTCATCTGTAGCCATCCCAAGGAATAGACTCCATCTAAAATTTGACTGATATTTGGATTGTTTTGCTCTGGCTTTACGCAGCTCAGGACCAAACTCAGGGTTGCTATTGGTTGTTCTTTGTTTACCTGAAATTCAAGTTTACCTTTTTCAAACTTAATCACAGCTTCCAGGTTTTCAAACAAATCTCTACCCAACAGAGGCTTTGGGGAATTAGGTAGATCTAAAAATGGATGAATTCCCATTGTTTTCCAACTTTGTTTTGGAGGGAGTTCAGAAAGAAAGCTTTTTCTGATTGGCCTGTTACTCCCATGAATTGAACAAATTTATCACTTTTAGGCACTAGTTCATGGTTTGGAACAGAAAATGTGGCTCTAGTGTCGATCAGAAAGTCTAATTCTTTTTCACCTTCCCCTTGCTCCATTTTAACCAGTGGGTCTGCCAGGGAATGACTCACTGTTCCCCCTCATTCCCTGGTCTGATGAGTGATGACAGCTCCCCCTGGGTTCCTATTTGCCAGTTTAAGGCAATCCTGTTTCCAGTGTTCCTCCTGCATGCAATGGGCACATGGATTTCCTCTCACTCTTGCTTGTTGAAAAGGGGAGCCCTCTACTCCTTGCACTCCTTGCCCTCTGCCACCACCCGTAATATTTGAATTCAGAATTAAAGCAGCAACTACAACCTTTGTAAGTTTTCTATTTTGTTTTTTCCCCCTTTTGTTGTGCACTTTCCAGGCTTCATTCATTAACACATTGTAACGGCGTGAGTTCGAAAGGATATCGAGATTGAAAACCAAGATACTGCTGAAAGTTTAACTATAAACCCAACATTTATTACAGAAAGTTACCAAGTAAACAGGAACCCAAGAGACAGGAAAGGAGAGTAGTGAACTAAGCCCTCAGTGAAACCCCCACTCACATAGGTGTGTTTTACGAGGTTGCCTTTCCCACCCCAGGATAACCAGAATTCCCCCCAGCAGAGGCTGCATCATCGGAGGGTCAGCAGGCTCACAAAGGTAGCAGTGTCCCCACAAAAGGCAACGTTGTCCTTCATGTGAAGCTTGAGTGCCCCCAGTACGAGCCACCTGCATTTTTATCCACTTAGCCGGTGACGTCTCCCTGGGCCGGTGTGGCAGCACCGCCCAGCCAGAGGCCCTCGGTCCCTCCCCCGTTCTGTGAGTGCCCCCCTTCAGCCATGCGGGAGAACGTGGGGATTCCCCTCGCACTTGCGCTGTTTCACTCAAGGGCTCTGATCTATTTGGGTCTGGGGGCTTTACTTCATCCTCTCCTCTTCGGTTTCTCCTTCAAATGTCCTCTACAGACAACCAGCCAATGATAGAACACCAATTAAAACAGTTCATACAAGAAACTGTCTCTCCAAGGACGAAGCTCCCGTTTATCAGTGAACTTGACAGGCAAAGAACAAAACTTTTGCAGGTGGTTGGGCCAAACACAGACCAAAAATATCAACAATCCCTGATACACCTGCCCTAATTTCTGTGTTGAAGATGCTTCTTCAGCCCTTCTCTGGAGCTGCAGGGGCAGTGCCTGCGTGCAGAGCTGGAGGGAAGAGACTCCCAGCACAGCAGCACAGCCAGGGACAAGGGCACTTGTTCTTTCCACATCTCGGCTTTGGGAAAGGCTGGGGAAGGTTGGGAAAGGTGTTAACAGGGTGGTTTTGCCTGAGGTGTTAAACATGGGAAGAGATGGCAGAAAGCTGCCCTGCAGGTTGTATTGGAAGGAACAGGAAAAGAGACCGAGGGGAAGGGGTTTCTTTCCTGGAGGGCAGGACTGTCGTTCACTTGCAGGAGCCCCGCGCTGGAATTGTCAGTCCAACTGCCAGATTTGAATGTGGACAAAGATTCCTGCCAGACAAAAGGTGGCAGGACAGAAAGGTCTTGATGCCCATGGAGTGCCCAGGGTGTCCCACCAACTGCACCTGAAACCCAAAAGTTACAGGCTTTCTTTCCTGGGGGAAAGGCCGTGACATCACAAAGAGTCCCATGGCAGATGGGTGAGGTTGCACTGTGAGGGTGTGGGGCGTTGGTTCTTTGGTTTCCAGGGGCTATTCCAGAATGGAGAGGTCAGGCCAGAACATCATAAAGGGGCACATGGGTGGGGCTGCATTCTGACCTTGTGGGGTGTTGGTTCTTTGGTTGCCAAGGGCTATTCTGGAATGGAGAGGGTAGGCTGTGACATCACAAAAGGGCCTCAAGCACATGGATTGGTGTAGTGGGTTGACCCTGGCTGCATTTCAAACACCCACTAAAAGCTGCTACCTCCCCCTCTCTCTGCAACTCCACAGAGTAGAGGTAAGGGTAGGGAGAAAGTTGCTTACTAACGGGCAAAATAGACTCAAAGTAGGGATAGTACTTAAATTTATTACTGAGAGGATAAAAGCTAAAGAATGAGAAATAAAAGAGTCTGAAAAACACTTTCCTCACACCCCTCCTTCCACCTTCTCCCTCCTCCCCCCAGTGGTGCAGAGGGACAGGAATGGCCCTCTTGGCTGCCAGGGCACTGCTGACTCAGGGCCAACTGGCACCCACCAGCACCCCCAGGGCCCTTTCCCGGCACTGCTTCCCAGCCTCTCATTCCCAGTGTGTCCGTCCAGCCGGGGTTGCCCCATCCCAGGGCACAATCCGGCTTTTCCTCCTGTTGAACTTCCCATGGTTGGGGATTCCCAGCCCTGGGATCTGTCCAGGTCTCTCTGCAGGGCCTTCCTGCCTTGCAGGGGCTCAGCAGCTCCTCCCAGTTTTGGGTCACCTGCAAACTTGCTCAGTGTCCCTTCCAGTGCTGTGTCCAAGTCATTGATGGAGATGTTGGAGAGCACAGGGCCCAAGATGGAGCCCTGTGAAACCCCAGTAGTGACAGGTCACAGTCTGATGTCACCCCTGTCACTGTTACAGGGTCCCTTTGGTTCCATGAGCCCCACATGTCATAATAGCCCCTTTGATTCCATGAGATTCCACAGTGTCCCTGGTTTTTTTGGCTCCATGAGGTCTTGTAGTATCAAAATGCCCCCTTGATTCCATGAGGTTCTGCGATGTCCAAGGGTTTCTTTGGCTCCACAGTGTCCGGCAATGTCATAATCCACCCTGGATTCCATGATGTGACACAGTGTCCCACGGTTCCTTCAGTTCCATGAGGCCCCACAGTGTCAGAGGATCCCTTTGGTTGCATGACAGAATGTCCTCATATCATAAGAACCTCTTTGATTCCATGGGGTTCCACAGTGTGCTGAGGTTCCTTTGGTTCCCTGAGGTCCTGCAGTGTCAGAGTGGCCCCGGGGATTCCAGGAGTTTTCACAGTGTCACAGCATCCCTTGGTTCCATGATGCCATTGAGCATCACAACGGATCCTTGGTTCCATGAGTTTCCAGAGTGTCATAACAGACCCTTTATAACATGAGGATCTGCAGACCCCAGGGTCTCTTTGTTTCCATGGAGCATCCCATTCTGTTCAGTTGCACTTTCTCAAACTTGTAGTAAAATCTGCTTTTTGTGAATTGCTTTGACAAGGATTCTTTCAGCCACTCAACCTCCCCATTCACGACACCCCAAGGCACGTGGTGCAGTGCCCATCACTGAAGGCTTCAGGAAGCACTTGGAGATGGTGCTGGATGATGTCCTGTAGGCTCCCTGTCCCACAGCAGGTTCTGCAGATGATCCTTTGTATGGGACTGTAAAAATCTCTGCGGGGTCAGGTGGGGTTGGCTGTCCTGGCTCTGTCCCAACACACCTCCCTCCCCCCACAGCTTCTTGTGCACACCCAGGAACTCTCTGGGAGGAAGAGGAGTGAGAAGCAGAGCAGAGCTCGATGGTGTGCAATCCCTGCTCCACAGCAACCAGAAGGGCTGCTCCAATGGAAGAGAACCCTCTGCCAGCCAGGCCCAGCACACCTGAACCAAGGGCCCCAAAAGGACCAAGCAGTGGGCAGGAGGTCTAAGGGGTGATGAGCAGGGACACACTCGCTTCCCTCACTCCTTTGGGGAGGATCCTGGTCAAACCATGCAGGACATGCTGGCTGCCTTTTTCCCCCGGCTCCCACTGACCTGTGTGGATCTCTGCTGGATCATGGTTTGCTCCCTGCCCACCAGCACAACCATTTCCACAGCTCTCCTGCCCAGTCAGGCAGTCCCTGCCCCTGCAGGGTGTCCCTCTGTCCCAGGTGCCTGCCCTGGCCTTTGTCCTTCTGTCCCATGAAGTTGCTGACAGGAAGCTCTTGGGGCCAACCAGGATTCTGCTGAAGGGCTTCCCTGAGCTCCAGCAATGGTCCTCCCAGTTCAGTGCCATCAACAACCAGGGCAGAGCTGCCTGCTCTGGGCAATGGTACAGCTGTTCAAACACCCAGGTCCCAGGACAGTCCCTTGTCCTGCCTTACAATGCCCCAGGATGTCCCAGTGCCCTGCAGGGAGGGTGAGAGCCCTTCCCCTCTGCTCTCTCAGCCTCATCACCCAGCTGGGCCTTTGCCCCTCTCTTTGTCTGCCCATCCAGGCTGGGATGGCCTCACTGGGCTGGAAGAGAATGGAGGGAAACCAGGACAAGAGCTGAGCTGAAGTGGAGGCCAAACACATCCCCTGCTCTCCCCTGTGCACCAGGGCAGTTATTGCATCCTGGAGGCCACCAGGCTGGTGGGGCCTGATTTATCCTTGGACAGTCCCTGCTCCTGCTCTTCTCTTTCAGTGCCAGACACGTCACCCCCTGGAGCCCTTCCCTGTCTCACTGCTCCCCAAAGGCACCTTGTGCAGCCTCTGCTTCCCTGGCCTGCACTTTTGGCCCCTGTCCCAGATGGTGCCACCTTGGTTTGTCTTCACTCCCAGCAGAGCTCTACCAATGCCAGGGCCTTTCAAAAGGGACATTCCAAAGGAGTCTTGCTCTTCCCCTGGAGCTTCAGCACCACTGTTCTGCCTGTTATCTGGGGTATTGAGTTTCCCTAATCTCTCATATCCTCACACCTGTCCTGACACACTGACCATCTCGAGGGTCATCTTCTCACACAGACTGTCAAGACAAAAGCCCTTCCCAGGTTTCTGCTCTCCTTCCTCTTTCTCCATTCAGATCCCTCTCACTTGGGCATGTGGGAAGGGAGGTGAAAGCTTGTTTGCCTTCAGGAGTCTGATTGTCTCCTTAGCAAGCTCCTGAATTGTGTTTCTATCAATGCTTCTGTATGGACCTGTGAAAAACCTTTCTGATAACGTTGTCCCTGATAGAAAGGTGACAGCACCAGGGAGCAGCTTGTACTGAGCAAGTGCTTACAGGTGTTTTGATGTTTAGGGAAGTTGTTCATGCTTTACATTTCTTTTCTTTTCTTAGTGTTGCCTAAATGGTTGTGGGGAAAAAAAGACTCCAAGCCAAATTAGATAAGAGATAAGATAAGGATACAAAGGCTTTAATGAGCCCCTAGGCTTTCCAGAATACCCCCAACCCACGCCCTGGAATACAGATGTCCACAGTTTTTATAATGATTTTCACCCAATCCCCGTCCAGCCACCAGCCAAGTTCTGCCCCCGCCACGCTTCTTGGGAATTGGGTCTGGGGGCGTTTTGGGACCCCCTCTTCTTCATCTTCATCTTCCTCAGAGCATGTAATATCCTTGGAGGCCTTCCAGAATTCTAGGCCTGAAGGTTGTTGGGTCTATGGCTGTATCTTCTTCCGTAGGGTTAGGATGTTCCCTATAATTCTACCTTGAAAAAGAGACAAAACAGGCCAGTGGAATTTATGGGAATTGATATGGGAATGGGTAACAGGGGTTTGAGCTGGTGTGTTAAAGGGTAAAGGCATAATATGCTGCTACTCTAAAATCTACATCTACTACATAACTAGTTCTAAGATCTACAAAAATTAAAAAAATTAAAACATCAAATCTCCAAGGTATTATTAGAAAGAGAAAAACTCTTCCTGGGCCTGTGTGCAAGCAGAGCTCTAAGGAGAGCAGGTTGGAGATGGTGCCCTGGGGCTGGAACATCCAGCTGCAGAGCTCAAAGTCTAATGCAAGAAGGGGGATGTCAGTCCAAGATGGGCCATGTCAGAACTGGTAAGGCAGGGGGTGAGGAGCAAGGCTGATCATACAGGGTCAGTCTGGATCTCCTGAGGAGACACTCAGCATCAAGATCACTTGGAGAATACCCCTATCACCTCTCCTCTGAACTGAAAAATATCCATCTTTAAATTAAAAAAAAGTAAAATCTTTGAAGACTCATTTTCAAATTGCTACCAGTCTCTTTTGCTCCTTATTTTTGTGTCCAAATCCTTTGCACTCTGATCCTCTTGCATCCCAAGGCCCTGTGTAAATGACTCCCTTTCATAGAAAATTATATTTTTGTTACTTCCACTTTAAAATCTTCCTCCTTAGCTAAACTACAAAACAACTTCAATTAGTTGTTGAAGAATTGAAAACACAAAGACAATTAAAGGAAAGAAAATAATTTGTTTGTCTGTATTTTAATGAGCCCCGCAGTGTGTTTAGAGACAAGTCCATCATCCTGAGGTACTGAGAGAAGATTGAAGAAGCTGCTCAAGAAGTCAGAATCCAAACTCCCAGTCCCTTGAAGCATTGCTGGGCCCCACTGAGGGCAGGCACTGACAAAGCCTCCCCAGGGACTCCTTCGAGCAGATCCTTGCAGGCCAGGAGTGCAGGCAGACAAAGGAAAGTTGCTTGTGGTGGCCTGAGGGGCAGAGGCAGCTGCCAGAGTCAAGGGCACAAAGGCCTGGGTGCCTCTGGGCCTTGCAGCCCTGCCAGAGCCCTTGGCCATCTCTGCTGCAGGCTGTGCTCCCCTGGCCCTGCTGCTCCTCTGGCCTTGCAGGCTGCATACACCCCTCCTGCTTTCCCACCCCCCTCCCAGCAGCATTTCTGGGCCCTCCCTGATGGCTCTGCTGTCCCCCAGCTCTGGCTGCTGCCATGTGCACTTGGCCTTCTTGGCTTGGATGCTGAGCCCCTGTGCCCCAGGACATCCCTGAGAGAGCCCAGGCCCTTCTGCTGGGGGTCCCTGCAGAGCTGAGCAGATCCAGGTCACCTCCCATTGCTCTGCCAACCCCTTGGGGCTGCTCTGGGCCCTGCAGGTCCTTGCCCTGCTCCCAAGGGCTGTGGGGGTGCTTCATGGTCAGGGCTTTGGCTTTAGAGCTCAGGGTGGGGATTGGGCAGAACTTTGGCAGGTTTGTTGTTCTGCTGGCAGGGTCTGGGTCATTGTTAGTAGAAGAGCTTTTTGGGCTGAGTCAGGATTAAAGCTTGGCTTTTCATACTGGTAATACAAGTTTGGGAATGGGGTGGGCATTGAGTACAAGTAAGAGTCTGGAGTTCTGAGTTTGGGCTTTTTGTGTCTTGGAATTAGAGCAGTGGATTCCTTTCAATTGGAGGGGCAGCACTTTTGGGTAGTGTTGGAGCCTGAGGTTACAAAGTGCAAAAGGCCCATCAGGTGTGTTTGCACAGTCAGTGTTTCAGCACCCTCAGCATTCCCTGAACCTTTTGTTTACTCATCAAAATCTTTCTTCTCTGTTGGCCAAGCCTCTCTTTCCTTCTCCCAATATGTTATCCCTTTTGTCCCAGTTCCTCACAACCTCCACAACTCTTCCATCAGGATGGGATCAGCTTTGTGCTGGTGCTGTGCAACCTCATGGAATCAAGGAGCCCCTGTGGAACTGCAGAACCTCCTGGAATTCTAGTGCCATTTTGACTCTTGAGAAACCCATGGAATCAAGAGACACTTTGACACTGCAGGGCCCCCTGGAGCCAAAGGAACCGAGGGACAGTGGGCAACCTCCTGAAATAAAGGGACCATTGTGACACTGCAGAAACACCTGGAATCAGGAGGCCATTGTGGCACTGCAGGGTCTCTGGGAAACAAAGGAACACAGGGACACTGAGATCTGGGGGAACCAAGTGGTCTTTTGACATGTGGGGCCTCATGGAAGAAAATGAACCCTGAAACCCTTTGGAACCCCATGGAACCAAGGGGCCATTCTGACACACTGAGGATCCTCATGGACTTAAGGGCCAGCTGATGGTGCTCCCTGCCACTGACCACCTCCCACAGACACTC
>NW_026087292.1:0-6016 GCF_022539395.1 Myiozetetes cayanensis | reverse complement strand
TAATCCCCTAACCCTAACCATTAACCCTAACACTAACCCAAACCCTAAACTCCAAACCCTATAACCCTAACCCATTACCATAAACACTACACCCTAACCCTAAAACCTAAGCCTATGCCTAAACCTAATCCTAACCCTAAACCCTAACCTAACCCTAACCCTAATGAAAGGGACATTGGTGACATCACTGGGGATTGGTGAAAATAAAGAGACAGCTGTGATGTCACAGGGACATTGGTGACAACACATGGGATATCAGTGACATCTCAAGTACATGGCTGACATCAAAGCGATATCAGTGACATCATGTGGTATATTGGTGACATCACAGGGGACAGTGGTGACATCATAGGGACATGGGTGACATCATTGGGTACCAGTGACATCACAGGGGTCTGTTGAAAACCAAGGGACCGGTGTGATATCACAAGGAAATCAGTGACATCACAGGGGACATCGGTGATTTCACAAGGACAGGGGTGACATCACAGTGACTCCAGTGGTATCATTAAGGACAATGGTGACATCACAGGGGACAGTGGTGACACCACAGGGACAGCAGTTACATCACTGGGGACCAGTGACATCACAGGGGGCTGGTTAAAACCAGGGGACAGCCGTGATGTCACAGGGACATCACTGACATCAAAGGGGTCTGATGACATCACAGGGAAATGGGTGACATCACTGAAGACCAGTGACATCACAGATGACTGGTGAAAACAAAGGGACAGCTGTGATGTCTCAGGGACATTGGTGACATCACAGGGGACAGTGGTGACTTCAAAAAGGGCAGGAGTGACATCACAGTGACACCAGTGACATCATCAGGGTCATTGTTGACATCACAGGGGACAGTGGTGACATGACAGGGAGATGGGTGACATCACTGAGGACCAGTGATGTCACAGGAGACTGCTGACAAGAAAGGGACAGCTGTGATGTCACAGGGACATCACTGGCATCAGTGACATGACAGGAACATGGTGCCACCTCTCGGCACAGTGGGGACATCACAACGACAGCAGTGATATCATTGGGGATGTTGGTGAGATCAGAGGGACAGTGGTGACATCATTGGGGACACAGGGACCACCCCTGGGGACACCAGTGACATCGCTGGGGAGAGCAGTGACATCACAGGGGATAATGGTGACATCATTGGGGACACAGGGACCACCCCTGGGGACAGCAGTGACATCACAACTGTCTGGTGACATCGCTGGGATGGCGATGACATCAACTGGACAGCTGTGACATCACTGGGAACACCAGTGACATCAGAGGGACAGTGGTGACCTCACTGGGGATGTTGGGGATGTTTGGGGGCCTTTGGGAGGGCACCTGCCTGGGGGGTTTTCATGCAAGCACGGACGACTCAGCACACCAATGTGATGATCAGAGAGTGCCATTTATTGTAATCAAGCAGCAGTCTTTTATACAGTTTTCTAACAATTTCTAAAAATCTAATAATCTTCTATTAGCTTTGTTTCTTTAGCATACTTTATGTTCTTTCTCACCCTGATAGCCGGTACTGAGACCCTGTTTCCTATATCTAGTTTTGCTACTGTTTCTCTTAGTAAATGTCTCACATCCTGGTACCATCAGAAGGTCATCAGAACAACAGATCGTGTTTTCAGAATTGGAACATAAGATTATTTCCCATAGCAGCATATCCTCTACTTAGCAACATAAGATTGTGTTCTTACAACTGCATATTTTCTATGCTAGCAACATAAGGCTATGTTCTCACAGCTT
Organism: Myiozetetes cayanensis; assembly: GCF_022539395.1. Classification (NCBI taxonomy): domain Eukaryota; kingdom Metazoa; phylum Chordata; class Aves; order Passeriformes; family Tyrannidae; genus Myiozetetes; species Myiozetetes cayanensis. The sequence continues at coordinate 4,258 of NW_026087292.1, read as the reverse complement.
GCAGCATGTACTCTAAATCAGCATTATAAACCCTATACCTGCAGCATAAGGTTATGCTCTAACAGGTGCAGCATATTATCTATATTAACACTAAAAATCCCTACATCTCCCTCCTTTTCTTTAAACAAAGCAGATATGGTTTGAGCCATGAAGTTGCAAGAACATTGTATCAGACATGGCAGAAAAATACATACTTCTAAAGGCAGAAGGACAACGGGCGCCAACCATTGTACAATTTACATAAGCCATGGTCCCATTCCAAGTCCTTTCAGCCGATCAGTCACTGGTGACGTGTTGTAAGTAACATGATCGAAACGTTCCTGTAAGGTCTGTAGTTGTTTGTGTATGCTGCATGAATGGTCAGACAAATTCATGCAACACATTCCTTTGAATTCCTGGCACCCGTGGCCTTGTGCTAGCAGTAAAAAATTGATTGCTGCTCTGTTCTGTAAAACTGCATGTCGTACACTATCTACGTCAGTCAGCAGTGGGATATGACATTGGATGTTGTATTAAACTGCTTAATACTCCAGCATGCTAAATGCTTTAATTTAACATAATTAGAAGCGGCAGCTCCTCCAGGAAGAAAAATGCCTAATGTTATTGTTCCCTCGTCTGATCCAATTGTAACATCATCATTACAGTCTGGCCCAAAACGATGAAGATTTCTTTTTGTACATCGTGTTTCGTTCCACAATTGCCTTAGGTTGGGGGCAAAGAGTGTTAATTTTCCAATATAACATGGACCTCCCACTGGATGAAAAGGGATACCTTCCCATGCACGGTTACCACAAATTAGAAAATATGCTGGTGGTAATAAAAAGCCTCCAGATGTGTTGACACAAAATTGCCCTGCACTGTTCTCAGAAAAATTCCAATGTTCAGAATTACCACTCAGATTTTTATATCCACTCCCTGCTAATTGATCAGCCTGTGTATGAAGCCAAAGATACCAAGGCTCCCCAAAATCAACTACTCCTATTCCATTTCATGGTTGTTCTTCAGGGTTAACATTGCTGCAGTTGGTATATGAGGTCACATTTGCCCATTGAACAGGTCTAACTTGTAAGGGAAGTGGACCCAAATGGTTCAGGTGCTGTAGAAGATATTGTTGTGCAAAGGCACTTTGCATCACAGGCACAGTGTTGCTCCACATACACTCTCCATTGGAGCTCTTATTCTGTCTGGTGTTGTTATACAGACACTCCATGTCAGTAAAACCATCCGTCAAATGCCCTTTTCTCAAACATAGGATAGCCAATAAGGCACATACGAAAAGGATCTCCAGGCATTGCCAAAGACAGACAAAAGTCAGTTTGCCCAGTTTGATTTGCCCGTGTAACTCACATGTTTTGTCTTGGGTTAATTTCTTTAATAGAGCCTGTAGTCAGGCCAACAGTGAGTGTCAACGCCACAGTAACTGTCGACGCCACCAGTGACAGCATTCTGACTGCCACTGATCACTCCTCACAAACCAAGATTGTGGTACTTTGATCCGTTCTCCACAGCTATTATCATCAATAACACACCTTTTTATCACCTGATTGCGGGCTGCCCAGTGAACAAATTGAAATATAATCACTGCATTTGCTCCACATTCACAATTTTCTATTAACCCTAATGCTTGCGAAAATGTGCCATCCCAACTACTGACTGAAAAGCCTAAAAAATCACTAGACCATCTCTCAGCAGTAAGCTTGTTTCTTAGCCAGTGATCACAAACATGACATAGTAGATGCTGTGCAGCTGTGTCAGAATTACGTACAACCCTCCAATAACTTTGATTACAACCACTACAGCACACACAAATCCATGGTCTACATTGATACCCGTGTGTACGACAAGCGTTACGCAATTGTTCTTCCAATCCTGGAGGGGCTTGTAGTATTGTTTCTATTTCTCCTCGCAACAGAGCTTCTCGTGTAACATCTGTTGAATGCTGGAGACCAGTAGCCTGTAACCATGGAGTAAGGACACAATGCAGTCTGTACAGATGTCTTGCTTCAGCTTCAGGCTCTAATAGGAATAGCTGAGTCATGCTGTAGCCACGGTTTTATCCATTTTGCTGGAACCCATCAGAGTTCTTGATTATCAATATTCCTTGTTTAGATGCAGAAGAACAGCCTAGTAACAGTGCACTGAGTCCATGTCCCAAAGGTCCATTTACTCCTGATGGCATTACATGCACTTGCCCATCTTCTATGGTTGTGTTGGAGGCCACTGACAGGTCAGGTCTGACACTTCCTCCAGTGGCTGCTCGGAGTTCGTCGAGGCAACTGGAAACATGTTGATTTTGTTGTGATTGGGTATTTGTGTCCTGGCACCCCCGACCTGGCACTCCTCTGGCTGTTTCCCAAAAGTGGAGTTCCATCCTTCTTATATCGTGACTGATACTCATGAGCTTGATGGCCAAACCTATCACACCAACTACAGGTACCTGCAAAAGATGTTTCAGGATTAGCTGTAACAGCTGGCTGCTTTGGTTTCCTGGGGCAATCTTGCTTTAAGTGCCCTGCTTGTCCACACTGGTAACATACTGCCTTTCCTTGTCCTCCACAGTTGCCATGTCCTTGCTGTATTAAAGGTTTCAAAACTGTTGCTAATGCACTAGCATGTGCCTTGGCTTGAATGTTGGCTTTTCGTTGTTCTTCTTCGATGATTGGTGCTCTTGAACAGGCCTCAATCACATCTACCAAGGTGGCTGTTTTTGGTAAGGCAGCTATAACTTGTTTACATTGCTTGTTTGCATTAAGCACAGCCAGGTCTTTTCCGACTGCACCCTTGGCATCGGGGTAAGATTAGGAGATGCTCTGATAGCTTCTTTTGATTGATTAACAAATTCCATATATGGTTCATTGGGGCCTTGCATTATTTTACTATAAGGTGGCACTGGTCGTCCGATCTGTGGTACCTCCTTTACAGTTGCTAAAGCAAGGGTCTGAGCTTATTGTAAAGTAGTTGGATGTAATGCAGCCTACACATTTGGATTGGCAAACTGCCCTTGTCCTAAAAACATGTCTTCAGTAGCAGCAGTCAGTGGATCATCGGGTCCTCTATTCAGGTTTTCCACCTCAGCAATCCGCACTTCATTCTTCCATCTTTCAGAAAACAACAATTGTTATGTAGGATCAAAAACATTTCTATCACAACCTTGATATTGGTTTGAGTTAGGACTTGGCTTTTGAAAAATTGTTTTAACATTTGTTGTACATATTTGTTATCAAGACCATATTGCATAATGGCACGTTGTGCTTCTCTAATTGTTTTCCAATCCAAGGGTGCCCATCGTCTTTGTCCTTGCAGGTCTGTAATTACAGGGTAAGCAGTAATAGAAGAAGGTAGTGCATACCCTTCAAGGATTGCATTTTCAATCACACCCTTCCAGCGATGTCCTTGTGAATAGTCAGGATCCATTGGTGGTGGTGGTGGTGGATTAGGAGTGTTCCCACTTTTGACACTGGATGTCAATATCTGCTGCTCAGATCATGGAGGATTCATTAATTGTTGCATACCCTGATATCGATCAGTGCCCTGCTTTCTCATAACTTTATATTCTTCTATCAGTTCTTCAGGAAGTCCTCCGTATCAGTCTCGAATATATTGATCTGCCTCTTGGCGAGACATAGATCCATCTTCCACACACATTTCAGTCCATCGCAGGGTTCTCCTGATTTTTGCAATATCATCAGTCTTTTTATGTTTGCATGTCTTGCTAAAAGACTGATGAATGGGTTCTGTCTGAATGGGTTCTGTTTTCTTTTCCACGGTTGCTGACTCTGCTAAGTAATCCAGACTCTCTTTGACAGTCCATGCTGCTTTATCATATATTCTTTGAATTTTCCTGTTACTTGCTGAGCTGGTATCTATCTGGCACATTTCTTCTAACAAGACTTGTGTTTGCTTTGTTTACGCACTTCTTGCACGATAGGATCAGGGTGAAGCTGATCCTGTACCGTGGCAGTCTCCTGCTGCACAGGACCTGAATCGTGTCTTTCCATGTCACTATCATCATTCGGTAAAGGCACATTTTCAGGTTTTTTGAGAGGCTTATACGGAGGGACTGGAAAGGAAGGAGATGCCTGTTCGGCGGGTGTCAGCAGCGCAGATGGAAGAATAAGATTACCATTCCAGAAATTTGTTTCCTCTGCAGGAAAGGAAGCGATCGGGACCCTCCCGTCTTTTGGGGCGGTTTTTGGCGCTGCTGCTGCAGCTTTCGGCACCTCAGCTATGGTTTTAAGCGCTGCTGCTACAGGTGCGT
>NW_026087291.1:0-6167 GCF_022539395.1 Myiozetetes cayanensis | reverse complement strand
AACCCCAGAGAGGGGGGACCCCCCAAAACACAGGAGACCTACCAGCAGACTGAACATGGTGAGTGACCTCCAGAACCCTCAAAAGTTGGGGAGTTCCTTTGTTGCTCCAGATGTCCTTTGTGTTCTGTGAGGTTCCAAAACATTTCAGGGTTCTTTTTGTTCCTTGAGGTTCCCAAAATGCTTCGAGGTTCCTCTTATTCCACCAGGTTCCAAAATGCCAAAAAGAACCGGGTAGACCTGCAGACCAAAAAGAACCGGACAGACCCAAGGGCCAAAAAGAACCAGACGAACCTGAAGGCCAAAATGATCCGGAAAGACGTGAGGGCCATTAAGAAGCAGGTAGATCTGAGGGCCAAAAAGAACCAGACAGACGTGAAAGCCATGAAGAACCAAACAGACCTGAGGGCCAAAAACTACCAGGTAGACCTGAGGGCAAAAAAAGAACCGGGTAGACCTGAGGACCAAAAAGAAGCAGACAAACCTGGTCTCTCTGTGATGTCACCCCGGCCTTGTGAAGTCACCAGTGTCCCCCGTGCTGTCACAGATGTCCCCGTTAATGTCACTGGTGTCTCTGTGGTGTCATCACTGTCCCCTGTGATGTCAACAATGTCCCTAATGATGTCCTGCTGTCTCTGTGATGTCACCACTGTGCCGAACTGTGGCGCCTGGTCCCCGTCATGTCACCGACGCCAGTGATGTCCCTGTGAAGTCACAGCTGTCCTTTTGCTGTCAACAGTCCGCTGTGATGTCACTGATCTCCAGTGATGTCACTCATCTCCCTGTGATGTCACCACTGTCCACTGTGATGTCAGCAATGACCCTGTGACATCACGGCTGTCCCTTTGTTGTCAACAGTCCCCTGTGACATTACTGGTCCTCAGTGATGTCACTGCTGTCTCTGTGATGTCAACACTGTCCCCAGTGGTGGCACATTGTCCCTGTGATGTCACCAGACGCCTTTGACATCATCCATGTCCCTGTGACATCATGACTATCCCTTTGTTTTCACCAGTCCCCCATGATGTCACTGGTCCTCAGTGATGTCACTGCTGTCTCTGTTATTTCATCCCTGTCCTTGTGATGTCATTGGTGTCCCTCTGTCATCACTGCTGTCCCTTTGTTTTCACCACTCCCCTGTAATTTCACTCTTCCCCAGTGATTTCACTGATGTCCATGTGATTTCACCAGACCCCTGTGATGTCACCACTGTCCCTTTGACAGCACCGCTATCCCCAGGGGTGGAACCCCTGTCCCTGTGATTTCACTGTTGTCTACAGTGATGCCACCAGACCCCTGTGATGTCACTGGTCTCCAATGATGTCACCAAAGTCCCTGTGACTGTCCCTGTGATGTCACTGGTGTTTATTGATGTCACTGCTGTCCCCACAGGTGTTACCATTGTCCCCTGTGATGTCACTGCTGTCCCCAGGTTGTCACCCATGTCCTGCGGGAGGCACCACTGTCCCTGAGATGTCACTGGTCCCCAGTGATGTCACCACTGTCCCTCTGATGTCACCGCTGTTCCCAATGAGGTCACCATTGTCTCTGTGATGTCACCATTGTCCCTGTGATGTCACTGGTCTCCATTGATGTCACTGCTGTCCTCACGGGTGTTACCACTGTCCCCTGTGATGTCACTGCTGTCTCAGGGGTGGTCCCTGTGTCCCTAATGATGTCACAGCTGTCCTCGTTATGTCACAACTGTCTCTTTGTTTTCACCAATCCCCTATGATGACACTTATCCCCAGTGATGTCACCAATGTCCCTTTCATTAGGGTTAGGGTTAGGGTTACGAGTTAGGGTTAAGGGGTTTGGGTTAGGGTTAGGCTTAGGCTTACATTTAGGTCTAGGTTTTAGGGTTAGGGTTAGGGTCAAGGGTTAGGTTAGGGTTTGGTTTTAGGTAATGTTTTGGTTAGAGTAAAGGATAGGATTACGGTTAGTGTTCAGGGTTTAGGGTCAGATTTAGGTTTAGATTTTGTTTTTAAGGTTAAGTCTAGGGATCAGTGCTGTCTAAGATCCCTCCCAATCCAAAGGTGCACGCACAGAAAGCTCTTACTCTTTGTGTAGTGCTGAGCATGACACAACAACTGCACTTGAGAGACAGAGGCTCAGGACTTTCTTTCCTGGGTGGAACTGCAGTGCACACCCCCTCACTGCAACCCCAAAAGTGTTCCATGGTTGCCTTTGTGATGTCATGGCCTACCCTCTCCATTCCAGAATATTACCTGAAAACCAAAGAACCAATGCACCACAACCCCACACTGCAACCTTTCCTTTTTGCCATCGGCCTATTTGTGATTTTACGGCCAATCATCTCTATTCCAGAATGGCCCCTGCAAACCAAAGAACACACACCCCACAGTGTCCCAGTGCAGCACCACCCGTAAGCCATCGACCCCTTTCAGATATCACGGCCTATTCTCTCCATTCTGCAATGCTCCCTGGCCACCAAAGAACCAATGCCTCACTACCCCAGAATGCTGTCCCACCTGTCTTCCATATCCCAAGGGAATGGCAGCCCAAGATCCTGTTTGATACATCCTGACTGACTCTTGTGTGGATGGGATGGAACACGTGCCATTGCAAATGTCATGCTCGGGAATGTTCTTGGTCTCCCTTGGCTTGGTAGGGTAACACCTCCCCACAAGCCCTGGCCATGTCAACATAGCCACACCCAGCCCTTCCACCAGGCCCTGGTCCATCAGAAATGTGTTCTGGATGCCTTGATCCCAAAGCAACTTTGTGACTCGCACATGTATTGACAATGTCTGATGGATAAATACAGATCCAATCTATTCCCTGGATTGGACATGGAGACGTGAGCCCCTCAAGTGAAGACATCTCCATGCCCTGTGTCCAAAGGAAGCTGTGTGTCCATAAACCACAGGATCCAGCTGCGGGTGTGCTCTTCTCTGTGCCCACACTGATGCTCCCCTGGCTGCACAGGCACACAGGGGCAGAGGCCCTGCTGTGCTCAGGGCTCTGGGGGTGTGCAATGCTCAGGTGCTTCTGCTCCCGGGGAGAACAAACATGGATTTCTCTCCCCGACTGCACCTCTGCCTCCCACAGTCCCTCCCGGAATGGGACTGAGCTGCCCAGTGACAGCCTTGGAGATACAAAGGGGTGGTGGGGGAGACACAAAGGGACTGTGAAGGTACAAGGGGATGGGGAGTAGACATCTGTGACCTGAGCTCAGCTGAGACATCCACCAGACCCTCAAACCTTTGTATTCATACTGGTTTACTGCTCCTCATTTCTTTCCTTGCATTTTCTTTCCAAACCTAAATCCAAACCAAAAGTAATTTTAGCCCTGGCTGGACCCAGAAAGGCCCATACCATGGGAGCATTACAATATCATGTGAGGTGACAGGGTCACAGCTGCTCCTGCATCAAAATTGTCGTCAGTTGGCAGAGAGAGGTTTGTCATAATGTTAAAGTTTAAGAAAAAAACATTCCATATTCCCATGTGGGCTGGGTTTGATGTCCCCACAGGAGCCCCATGCAGCAGGTTTTTCTTAAAAGTCCTGGAGACAAAGAGCTGCTCCAGGGGGACATTTCACCTGACCCTTGTCCTTGGATGAGGCAGAAACATCCCCTTTCTCTTCCCCTTCTCGGTGTGTGGGGCGAAAATCGCCCTTGTCAGGGAGCCCCTGCAGGCTCTGCTCCTCCGGTGATCCAACAGCGGCACCTGCTGACCGGGATTGGAATTGCGCCAAAAAGCGAGGAATACCGGACTGTTTCCTTTTTTTTGAGGGGGGGTTTTGGTAGAGGATTACTCGATGATCCTTGTGGGTCCCTTCTAACTTGGAATATTGAGGGTGATTCTGTGAAGTTCCACAGGGTTGTGTGTGAGGAGAGAGTAGGGGCTGAGCAAAGCAGAGCAGGGCAATGGCAGCACAGCCCTTGAGCACTGTGAGGACACAGCACAGGATCCAGATCCAGAGGGGAATGGCTGACCCTGGAAGAAGGGTGGGTCACAATGTGGACAAAATATGTCTGGGAGGGAGGAGCACTGGAGTGCTGCTGAGAGGGGCAGGACAGGGAGTGTCCTGGGCACAAGGCAGGACGCAGGCTGTGTGGATCAGGCGTGCAGCAGTGATGGGCAGAGCTGCTTTGGGGAAGGCAGGATTCCTTCAGCCCCCAGGGGACACTGAACAAAAGGGGGTGATTTTCAAAACTTCCCAATGGGTTCAGGGCAGAGTGTAACAGCTGGGAGGTGCTGAAATGCTTTAAGCATCCGAGCCATCCACCTGGAACCACAAACCACACAAAAACTGGGCTTGGGGTGGTGTCAGAGGGGGAAAAAGGAGATGTGGGATGGAACCACATAAGTGGAAAATTCTTGTCTAGTAAATCCTCAGTAATGGGAATGTGGAAGGGGAATGGGGCTGAGCTCTCTCCAGAGCCACAGCTGGGCAGGGTATTCATTTCTTGATCCTCACAGATGACAGATGGTGGATCTGGGATCCCCACGGTGTCTCAGGGTGTGCAGCACCTGGGGGAGCTGCAGGCTCTCAGCCTGTGCCTTTCTCCTGTCAGGTAACTGGTCCAGCTCCCAGGCAGGCACAGCCACCAATGGTGAAGGATTCCCTCCTCACACACTCAGTGACCCTCAGCATCAGGGCCAAGGCTGCCCAGCTGACACCACCAGGACATGAGGAGGTTCATCAGCTGGGATCTCACTGGGCTACAATGGCATATCCTGCTTCCTCTCCCCACCACGCCTTCTCTGGTCTCTTCTCTTTTTCTAAGAGCCCATGTCAGCCAGCTGGGTAGATTTGCATGAGCTGGCTGGTTCCACATTCACCTAAAGGATCAAGATGGGAGCTGGGGGAGCAGTTCAGTGTCTGGGATGATCCTTGCACAGGACACCAAGAATCATGAGCTCTGCATTTCTCTAACAGACAGCAACCCCTCGACTAAGACAACATTCCCTGTCAGAGGCTTGTGAACCCTTTCTACTCTTCCTTCCTCCTGGATATGTTTTGTCCATATTATGATCCATCCTTCTTTCAGGGTCAGCCATTTCCCTCTGGATCTGAATCCTGTGCTGTGTCCTCACCTTGCTCCTCTTGTCGTCCGCCCCCATCATCACCCTCGTCCTGGAGAGATGGGGACACTGAGCACTGGGAGAGCCCAGACTGGAGACATCCCCATGCCCATCAGTCCCCTCTGATGCTCTCCCTACCCTGCACTCCCTGCTGTCCCCGTGTCTCTGCCCTCTAACCTGAGTGGGACCAACCCCACCCCCAGCTCCCCTTTGGGCTTAGCCCGCTTGGGGCAGTGCTCAAGGGCTGTGCTGCCATTGCCCTGCTCTGCTTTGCTCAGCCCCTGCTCTCTGCTCACACACAGCCCTGTGGAACTTCACAGAATCACACCCAGTATCCCAAGTTGGAAGGGACCCCCAAGGATCATCGAGTCCAGCTCCTGAGCCTTCCCTGGACCATCCCCCAGAGTCACACCACATGCCCGGGAGTATCGTCCAAACGCTTCTTGTACTTGCACCAAGCCAGCGGTGCTGAACCCCCACACAGGCACCTCCTGCTCCCAGACAGCAGCATCTCCAGCCTCTGGGTAAGGTAGAGGGGATGCAGCCATCTCCTAAGTTATCCCAAACAGGGCATTCCCGTCCAACCTTGATGTCTGCCTCACCCCTCTGGGAGGATCTGTGGGTATGTGCTGGAAATTCCTCGAGGTGCTGCCATTGCTGGAGGAGCTGCATTTCTGCTGCTCCCCCCACTGTCCTGGTTTTAGCTCTCCTGAAGGAAACATTTGCTTGGAGAAGGCTCAAAACACCCCCAGGTCCTTCTCCATGAAATACCCTCGCTCCCAGTTTTGTGAAATCCTATGGTGCAGGCAGGGAAGGTGACCTCACAAGTTCTCTGAGAGGGCCAGAGCCTGGAAGATCTCTGGGCTGTAAACAAAGCATGAATTTGTATCTCTCTCAGTTTAATGAGTATTTGTTTGGCTAAGGAGGATGAGTTATGAGGAAGACCAAACTCCTCCTTCTAAGCAATTGTAAGTCCAAAATTAAGAGGCTCCAAGTGTGAGAATATGGTGAAAGCAAAAAAAAAAAAAAAAAAAAAAAAAAACAAACCACCCTTTCTTTAAGGATATATGTGTATTTGCAGAACAAAGAAAGAACAGAAAACCAACCAAATAATCCT
>NW_026087290.1:0-6210 GCF_022539395.1 Myiozetetes cayanensis | reverse complement strand
ATTCCAGAACAGCCCCTGGAAACCAAAGATCCAACATCACAGAATGTCACAGTGCATCCCCACCCATCTGCCATTGCCCCTTTGTGATGTCACAGCCTTTCCCCCAGGAAAGAAAACCTGTAACCTTTGGGTTTCAGGTGCAGTTGGTTGGCCACCCTTGGCACTCCTTGGGTAGCAAGAGCTTTCTGTCCTGCCACCTTTTGTCTGGGAGGAATCTTTGTCCATACTCAATTTTCGGAGTCACATCGGCAAGTTCAGTGCAGGGCTCTGAAAAGCAAACAACAGCACTTCCACCCAGGAAAGAAAGCCCTGGTCTCTCATGTGCAGTTGAGGGGCCACTGTTGGCATTCCGTGGGCAGCAGAGTGTTTTGTTTTGGCACCTTTTGTCTGGGAGTAATCTTTGTCTGTATTCAATCTTGGCAGTCAGACTGCTAATTACAGCGCAGGCTCCTGCAAGAGAAAGACTGCCCTTCCTCCAGGAAAGAAGGCCCTTATGTCTCTCATATGCAGTTGTTGGGCCACTATGGGCACTGCATGGGCAGCAAGAACTTTCTGTCCTGGCACTTTTTGTCTGGCAGGAATCTTTGTCCAGATTCCAATTTGGGACTCGGACTGACAATTCCAGCGCGGGGCTCCTGCAAGCAAACGACAGCACTGCCCTCCAGGAAAGAAACCCCTTACCCTCGATCTCTTTTCCTCTTCCTTCAAATACAACCTGCAGGGCAGAGTTCTGCCATCTCTTCTCTTGGGAATTGTGAAGATAGACCTGGTTCCATGTTTAACACCTCAGGCCAAACCACCCTGTTAACACCTTTCCCAACCTTCCCCAGCCTTTCCCAAAGCTGAGATGTGGAAAGAACAAGTGCCCTTGTCCCTGGCTGTGCTGCTGTGCTGGGAGTCTCTTCCCTCCAGCTCTGCACACAGGCACTGCCCCTGCAGCTCCAGAGAAGGGCTGAAGAAGCATCTTTAACACAGAAATCAGCGCAGGTGTATCAGGGATTGTTGATATTTGTTGGTCTGTGTTTGGCCCAGCCACCTGTGGAAGTTTTGTTCTTTGCCTGCCAAGTTCACTGATAAACGGGAGCTTTTTCTTTGGAGAGACAGTTTCTTGTGTAAACTGGTTTAATTGGTGTTCTGTGATTGGCTGGTTGTCTGTAGAGGACATCTGAAGGAGGAACGAAAGAGGAGAGGATGAACTAAAACCCCCAGACCCAAATAGATCAGACCCCTTGAGTGAAGCAGCGCAAGTGCGAGGGGAATCCCCACGTTCTCCCGCATGGCTGAAGGGAGGCACTCACAGAACGGGGCAGGGACCGAGGGCCTCTGGCTGGGCGGTGCTGCCACACCGGCCCAGGGAGACGTCCCCGGCTCATTGGATAAAAATGCAGGTGGCTCATGCTCGGGGCACTCAAGCTTCACAGGAAGGACAACGTTGCCTTTTGTGGGGACGCCGCTATCTTTGTGAGGCTGCTGACCCTCTGAGGATGCAGCCTCTGCTGGGGGAATTCTGGTTATCCTGGGGTGGGTAAGACAACCTCGTAAAACACACCTGAGTGAGTGGGGGTTTCCCTGAGGGCTCAGTTCACTCCCCTCCTTTCCTGTCTCTTGGGTTCATGTTTACTTGGCCACTTTCTTGTAATAAATATTGGGTTTATTGTTGAGCTCTAAGCAGTGTCTTGGTTTTCAATCTCAGCATATATTTGAACTCACCTTGTTACACCATCCCACAGGTGCCAGTGCTGATAACCGGGGTTTTCCTTGGATGGTGCCATCAAAGGCAGGAGCAGCTGGATAGAGGGTAGGGAGGGGGGTCAGGCTGGTGGGATGGTGCCAGCAGGCCGTGAGCCTGGAGCTGGCAAGGCCTGGGACCAACAGGGTGTCAGGAGAGGACTGGGTTGGGCAGGCCCCAAGGCTCCTGGGCCTCTCCCTCGCCAGCCCTTTGCCCAAGGCCCCGAGGCAGAGGTGGGCTCAGCCCCTGGGCAGGAATGGGGCACAGGCTGAGCCCCAGGGACAGCAGACACAGGCGGCCTGAACTCTTCTTCCTGCAGTGTCTGCCTGGGGCAGCCCAGCCAGGCCTGAGGCTCTCCAGGACAGGACCAGCCCAGCCAGAGAGGGCTCAGCCCTCTGAGGTTGCACTCACTCCAAAGGGAATAAAACATCAGCCTAGAGGACATCCTGCCCCCAGATGGAGAACTGGAAATGTCAAGAATAAAAAAGTCACCCCCTCCATTATTGAAGAAATGTTTCCAGCTCTTTACTAAAAGCATCCAGGACTCAGTCACCCTATTTTCTCTCTGACAAGGGTTTGCAGGGGCTGCTTGGGAAAGGGAACCCCTGGGGCCCCATTGCAGAGGGTGGGGCTGCACTCTGGGGGTGTCGCCTTTGGCTCTTGGGTTCCAGGGGCAATTGGAGTCAGTGAGCCGGGCTGGGGACGAGGGGCAGGACTGGCTGGGCTGGCTCTGGTGCTGGCACAGAAAATGGAAGTGTCCCCATGGGGGCAGCTCTGAAGGGCCCAAGAAGTAAATGCTGCCCCAGTGCAGGCTGTGCCAGGGGTGAGTGTGCAGGGGGGAAGAGGCTGGGCCAGACAGGGCTGGGCAAGAATGGCCATGCCAGGGGAGGGATCTCCCCCTGCCTCCAGGGCTCATCCCCTGCTGGGAGGGCTTGGGCAGGGCCTGGTGAGTGGCTACAGCACAACTCACTGTGGGCTGGGAGGCAGTGCCGGGATATCCTGCCTGGGGGGGAAAACTGAACTCTGTAAATACACCAGACTCCCTGTGGTCTCCCTCTCTCTTTGTCCTTCCCTCTGGGCTCTCCTGCTGCCTAAACCATGTGAGTCAGTAACTACTTTTTTCCTCCTCTCCTCTTCCTGTCTCTTCTCTCTTCTTCCTCTCCAGCTGGTACCATGTGAATCATCGACTCATTAGTAACCATTTTTTTTTCTTCCCTCTCTCCTCTCTTTCTTTATTCCTTTTAATCTGTTTTCTTTTACTCTTTTCCTTCTCTTGTGGGTAACTTAAAAGCAATGAACTGTGTTTTACTAAAGCTGGTATATGGATTGTTTTAGTGGGTGTTTCCTGTGGAATGGGTCTTTGTGCTGAATGTTTGAGTGAAATGCTTTTTCCTTGGTTGTATTTTACTCCTGTAAAAGCCTTTTGGCAAAATATTGTGTCTTTATCACTAAATTAAAAAGAATTTCTCTTAGAGAAGAGCGTGTGACTCTTTCTTTGGAGGCTAGTTAGAGGTTATAAGAAAGCAAAAGCTTTTAAAAAGTTTAAAATAAAAAATGCAAATGCTTTGGGCAGTTTATAGCTTAATCCAGAGCACATGACATTGGCAACCAAAGAACCAACGCCCCACACCCACACACTGCAACCCTAACAGTGTTGCATGGGCCCGTTTGTGATGTCACAGACTATGCTCTCCATTCTGGAATTGCCCCTGGAAACCAAAGAGGCAACACCCCACAGTGTCAGAGTGGAGTCCAATCTGTGTGCCATAGACCCCTTTGTGATGCCATGACCAATCCTTTCCATTTCAGAATGGCCCCTGGAAAACAAAGAAGCCACACCCCACAATGTCACAGTGCAGCCCAACCCATGTGCACACATGGGACTCTTTGTGATGTCACAGTCTGTCCTCTCTATTCAGTTATCCACACTGGCAACCAAGGAACCAATGCCCCAAACCCGCAGAGTGCAACCCTACCAGTGTTCCCTTGTCCCCTTTGTGATGTCACGGCCAATCCTCTCCATTTCAGAATGACCCCAGCAACCAAAGAATCAACGCCTCAAACCCCACAGAGCAGCACAAACCATGTAAGTGTTGCCCCCTGTCAAGGTCTGTATTATCCCTTCCAGAAAACCCCCTGGATACCAACGATCCAATGTTGTCAGAATGCAGTCCCTCCCCAAGCGGGGGTGTATGACAATACATAAATATCCTTTAATAGAGGGCTGTTATTTTTCTTTCTCCATACTTGCTCCCCATACTTGGAGCTTCTTAATTTTGGATTTGCAATTGCTTAGAGGGAGGAGTTTGGTCTTCCTTCAAACCCATCCTCCTTAGGAAAACACTTGTGTTTCATTAAACTGAGAGAGGTGCAAAATTCATGCTTTGTTTACAGCCCAGAGATCTTGCGGGCTCTTCCCATTTGCCTCTGCACCTCTAGGAGAACTTGTGTGGACACCTCCCCTGCCTGCACCAGATGATTTCACAAAACTGGGAGTGGGGGTATTTCAGGGAGAAGGACCTGGGGGTGTTTTGAGGCCACTCTGGCGGGGATTGCCAGCACTTGGGTTGGCAGGACAACCCCTCCCCACAAGCCCTGGGCTTGCCAACATGTCCACACCCAGCCCTTCCACCAGACCCAGGCCCATCACAAATGTGTTCTGGATACCTTGATCCAAAAGCATCTTTGTGACTGGCACAGGTATTGACAATGTCTGATGGACAAATCCAGATCAAATCTATTCCCTGCATTGGACATGGAGACGTGAGCCCCTCGAGTGAAGACATCTCCATGCCCTGTGTCCAAAGGAAGCTGTGTGTCCATAAACCATAAACCACGCGATCCAGCTGCGGGTGTGCTCTTCTCTGTGCCCACCCTGATGCTCCCCTGGCTGCACAGGCACACAGGGGCAGAGGCCCCGCTGTGCCAGGGCTATGGGAGTGTGCAATGCTCTGGTAGTTTTGCTCCTGTGGAGAACAGACATGGATTTCTGTCCCTGACTGCACCTCTACCTCCCACAGTCCCTCCCAGAATGGGGCTGAGCTGCCCAGTGACAGCCCTGGAGATACAAAGGGGTGGCTGGGGAGACACGAAGGGTCTGTGGAGCTCCACGGTGAGAGAAAGGGGAGACGTCTGCAGCCTGAGCTCAGCTGAGACATCCACCAGACCCTCAAACCTTCATATTCATACTGTTCTACTGACTCTCCTTTCTTTCCTTGGATTTTCTTTCCAAACCTAAATCCCAGTCAAAAGTAATTTTTAGCCCTGGTTGGACCCAGAAAGGCCATTGGAGTATTAAAATACCATGTGAGGTCACAGGGTCACATCTGTTCCTGCATCAAAATTGTCATCAGTTGGCAGAGAGAGGTTTGTCATAATGTTAAAGTTTTAGAAAAAAAGAGCTCTGCATATTCCCATGTGGACTGGGTTTGATGTCCCCACATGAGCCCCGTGCAGCAGGTTTTGGTTAAAACTCCTGGAGACAGAGAGCTGCTCTTGGGGGACATTTCGCCTGACCCTTCTCCTTGGATGAGGCAGAAACATCCCCTTTCTCTTCCCCTTCTCGGTGTGTGGGGCAAAAATCGCCCTTGTCAGGGAGCCCCTGCAGGCTCTGCCCCTCCGGTGATCCAACAGCGGCCCCTGCTGACCCTGCCATTTCCCAATAGGCCCTCCCTACCACACTTCCCCAACTGTTTTGTTGGGGTTTTTTTCTTCAAATTCCCCTCATCTCCCCTGAGGAGTGTTCCTGGATGTCAGAACCCCTCAGCACTTCTGATGCACTCAGGGAGAACAAAGCAGGTCCTACCAGGCAGGAGGATTGTCTGGGGCTTAGTGCAGAGTGAGGGGAGCTGGTCTGTCCCTCTCTCTTTTCCCAACTGCCCTGGGTTTGCTCCTTCCTGAGATGGAGATTGATCACACTCCGAGTTTGGTGTGAAAAGCCCCAGACACTGCTGAGAGCAGAGGGATCCATCCCACACCCCTCAGTGTCTCAGCCTGTCTCAAGGGCTCAGCACCCCCCTTGTAGCCAAGGACACCCGTGGCTCATCTCACCAACCCAACAGCATCTCCTGGGCTGGCACAGCAGCTCTGCCCCTCTGCACTGGGCAAGCTGAGAAACAAGGAATGCACAGGGAGGGGCCAGCTGGGAGAGGCCAGGGCAGAGCCCACCGGGCACTCAGGGCAGCCTCCCCCTGAGCCAGCTGGGCCATCTCCGACACACGACCAGTGTTGGGAAGGTGTTCTCAGCCCTCTGCAGCTCCTCAGAGTTCCCTCTGGAACTCAAACCACCAGGCATGTGGCTGGAGAGCTTGAGAGAAATCCCTCCTTGGACCTTCCCCTTGAAGGATCCCCTGGAAAATGTGCTGGGCTTCTCTGGTTGTGTGAGCAGCCCTGCCCCAGGAAACTCTCTGCTGATCAGGGAAGAAACCTGCCCTGCCCTGCCCGGCTTTGCTCCTTCCCCCCACAGCCCCTGCCAAGCCTGA
>NW_026087289.1:0-6196 GCF_022539395.1 Myiozetetes cayanensis | reverse complement strand
CCAACTGACCCATGGGGTGGCCACAAATGACCTCCTGGACCCCAAAAGTGACCACGGACGGTCCATGAATGACCTTGGATGGTCCATGAATGACCTCCCAATGTCCCCAAGACCCCATAAATGACCTCAGATGGTCCCCAAAGCCCCAGAGGTGACCATGAATGACCTTCTGGACCCCATAAATGACCATGGGTGGTCCCCAAAGCCCCCCAAATTCCCCCAGACCCCTCCCCAGACCCCACAGACCTTCAGGGATGGCAGCCACGGCCAGGGCCACGGCGATCTTGAAGTAGTAGATGGGGTCAGAGCCCCCATCACGACCACATGGGTGGTCCCCAAAGCCCCATAAATGACCATGGGTGGTCCCCAAAGCCCCCCAAAGCCCCCCCAGACCCCCCAATACCTTCAGGGATGGCGGCCACGGCGAGGGCCACGGCGATCTTGAAGTAGTAGATGGGGGTCAGAGCCCCCATCAATGACCATGGGTGGTCCCCAAAGCCCCATAAATGACCATGGGTGGTTCCCAAAGCCCCCCAAAGCCCCCCCAGACCCCCCAATACCTTCAGGGATGGCGGCCACGGCGAGGGCCACGGCGATCTTGAAGTAGTAGATGGCCCCCCGGATCCAGGAGCCGCCGTGCACGGGGTCGTTGAAGTGGCCGATGTTGATGGCCCAGACGGCCACGCAGATGAGGGAGATGACCTTGGAGAGCTGCTCCCCGAACTCGTCCAGCTTCTGCTGCAGCGGCGTCTTGTCCTGCTCCGTGGCCGCCATCTCGTCCCGGATCTTCCCGATCTCCGTGTTCACCCCCGTGGCCACCACCACGCCCACCGCCTTCCCTGCCCCGATGTTGGTGCCCTGGGGGGACATTGGGGACAATCAGAACCCCCCCAAAACCTCCTGAGATCCCCCAATGTCCCCATGGACCCCCCAATGTCCCCATCTCATCCCGATCTCCGTGTTCACCCCCGTGGCCACCACCACGCCCACCGCCTTCCCTGCCCCGATGTTGGTGCCCTGGGGGGACATTGGGGACAATCAGGAGACATCAGGGACCTCACAGAGTGTCCCCAATCCCCAGGACCCCCCAATGTCCCCATGGACCCCCCAATGTCCCCATCTCATCCCGATCTCCGTGTTCACCCCCGTGGCCACCACCACGCCCACCGCCTTCCCTGCCCCGATGTTCGTGCCCTGGGGGACATCAGGGGGTGTCACAACCCCCCCAGGACCCCCTGAGATCCCCCATGTACCCCCCCCAATGTCCCCATCTCGTCCCGGATCTTCCCGATCTCCGTGTTCACCCCCGTGGCCACCACCACGCCCACCGCCTTCCCTGCACCGATGTTGGTACCCTGGGGGACATCAGGGGGTGTCACAACCCCCCAGAACCCCCTGAGATCCCCCAAAACCTCCTGAGATCCCCCAGGACCCCCCAATGTCCCCATCTCATCCCGATCTCCGTGTTCACCCCCGTGACCACCACCACGCCCACCGCCTTCCCTGCCCCGATGTTGGTGCCCTGGGGGGACATTGGGGACATTAGGACATTGGACAGCAGGGCCAGCAGGGACACTCAGGGGTGTCACAATCCCCAGGACCCCCAGTGTCCCCAATCGTCCCTCATGCGATCTCCAGTGTCACCCCGTGGCCACCACCACGCCCACCGCCTTCCCTGCCCCGATGTTGGTGCCCTGGGGGACATCAGGGGGTGTCACAAACCCCCCCAGAACCCCCTGAGATCCCCCAAAACCTCCTGAGATCCCCCAGGACCCCCCAGTGTCCCCATGGACCCCCAATGTCCCCATGGACCCCCCAATGTCCCCATCTCGTCCCGGATCTTCCCGATCTCCGTGTGACCCTGAGGTGACACAGAGGGCAGGTGACACAGGTGACACTGGGGTGACACAGGAGGTGACACAGGGGGTGACAGGTGACATTCAGGTGACACAGAGGTGACACAGGGGGTGACCCAGGTGACACTCAGGTGACCCAGGTGACACCCAGGTGACACAGGAGGTGACACAGGTGACACTCAGGTGACACTCAGGTGACACAGGAGGTGACCCAGGTGACACAGGGGTGACACTGAGGTGACCCAGAAGGTGACACAGGTGACAGGTGACAGGTGACACTCAGGTGACACAGGGGTGACACAGGAGGTGACAGGTGACCCAGGTGTCACTCACAGAGAAGAGCATGTTCTTCTTGTCCTGGTTGACGGCGCGGGGGTCGGGGACGGGGAGGGGACACAGGGGGTGACACTGGGGTGACAGATGACACACAGGTGACACAGGTAACCCTCAGGTGACACTCAGGTGACACAGAAGGTGACACAGAAGGTGACACTCAGGTGACACTCACAGAGAAGAGCATGTTCTTCTTGTCCTGGTTGACGGCGCAGGGGTCGGGACAGGGAGGGGACACAGGGAGGGGACACAGGGGGTGACACAGGAGGTGACACAGGTGACACAGAAGGTGACAGGTGACACTGAAGGTGACACAGGTGACAGGTGACACTCACAGAGAAGAGCATGTTCTTCTTGTCCTGGTTGACGGCGCGGGGGTCGGGGACGGGGTCCGTGTGTTTGATCACTGACACCGACTCGCCTGCCACCAGTACAGACCAGTATAAACCAGTGCGGACCAGTATAAACCGGTACAGACCAGTATAAACCAGTGCGGACCAGTATAAACCAGTACAGACCGGTACAGACCGCTACAAACCAGTATAAACCAGTACAACCAGTATAAACCGGTACAAACCAGTATAAACCAGTGCGGACCAGTACAAATTGGTACAGACCAGTATAAACCAGTGCGGACCAGTATAAACCAGTACAGACCAGTACAGACTGGTACAAACCGGTATAAACCAGTATGAACCATTATAAACCAGTATGGACAGCAGTGACTCCCCCAGGAGGGACCGACACGGGCCCAGCACCCCCACACACACACCCCCCTGATCCCCCCAAGAGATCCCAGTACGGACCAGTATAAACCAGTATAAACCAGTATAAACCAGTACAGACCAGTATAAACCAGTACAAACCAGTATAAACTGGTGTAAACCAGTACAACCAGTATGAACCGGTACGAACCGGTATAAACCAGTACAGGCCAGTATGGATCAGTATAGATCAGTATGAACTGGTACAAACCAGTATAAACCACTAAGAACTGGTATAAACCAGTACAAACCAGTACGGACCAGTAAAAACCAGTATAACTAGTATAAACCGGTACAAACCAGTATAGACCAGTACGGACCAGTATAAACCACTATGAACTGGTACAGACCAGTATGAACCGGTACAGACCAGTAGAGCCCCAGTTTGCTGCCCAACCCCTCCCGGTACCTCCCAGTCCCCTCTCAGTCCCTCCCAGTCCCTCCCAATCCCCTCCCAGTCCCCTCCCAGTGCCTCCCAGTCCCCTCCCAGTCCCTCCTCCCAGTCCCCTCACACTCCCTCCCCAGTCCCTCCCAGTCCCTTCCTCAGTCCTCCCAGTCCCTCCCAATCCCTCCCAGTCCCTCCCAGTTTATTCCAATCCCCTCCCAGTCCCTCCCAGTTTATTCCAATCCCCTCCCAGTGCCCCCCAGTGCCCCCAGTACCGGTGAGGATGGACTGGTCCACGCGCAGGGTGGTGGATTTGATGGAGATGATCCGGATGTCGGCCGGGACTTTGTCACCAACTGGGGACACGGGGGGGTCACTGGGATGGACTGGGAGGGACTGGGAGGGACTCTGGGGGTCACTGGGATGGGCTGGGAGCTACTGGGATAGACTGGGAGGGACTCTGGGGGTCACTGGGACGGACTGGGTGACCCCTGGGTGACCCCTGGGTGACCCCTGGGTGACCCCTGGGTGTCCCTGTGACCCCTGGGTGACCCCTGGGTGACCCCTGTGACCCCTGGGTGACCCCTGGGTGTCCCCTGGGTGACCCCTGGGTGTCCCTGGGTGACCCCTGGGTGTCCCTGTGTGACCCCTGAGTGACCCCTGGGTGACCCCTGAGTGACCCCTGGGTGACCCCTGGGTGACCCCTGGGTGACCCCAATGTCCCCAATGTCCCCAATGTCCCCACCTGCCACCTCGGCGATGTCCCCCGGGACGAGGTCCCTGGCCTTGATCCTCTGCACGGCCTGGGTGACCCCTGGGTGTCCCTGTGACCCCTGGGTGACCCTGGGTGTCCCTGTGACCCCTGGGTGTCCCTGTGACCCCTGGGTGACCCCTGTGTGTCCCCACCTGCCACCTCAGCGATGTCCCCCGGGACGAGGTCCCTGGCCTTGATCCTCTGCACGGCCTGGGGTGACCCCTGGGTGTCCCTGTGACCCCTGGGTGACCCCTGGGTGACCCCTGGGTGACCCTGTGACCCCAATGTCCCCAATGTCCCCACCTGCCACCTCAGCGATGTCCCCCGGGACGAGGTCCCTGGCCTTGATCCTCTGCACGGCTTTCCTGTCGGCCCTGTAGACCTTCCCCATCTCGGGCTCGTACTCCTTGAGAGCCTCGATGGCATTTTCAGCGTTCCGCTCCTGGGGGGACATTGGGGACATGTCAGGACACAGCAGGGGACACTGGGGACAGCTCAGAGACAGCATTGGGGACATTGGGGACATTGGGGACACAGGGACAGCTCAGGGGGCTCGCACTCCTTGAGAGCCTCAATGGTGTTCTCGGCGTTCCGCTCCTGGGGGGACACAGGGACAGCTCAGGGACAGCATTGGGGACATTGGGGACATTGGGGAGAGCTCAGGGGACATTGGGGACATTGGGGACATTGGGGACATCACAGGGGACACAGGGACAGCTCAGGGGACACATCAGGGACAGTTCAGGGGACATTGGGGACACAGGGACAGCTCAGGGGGCTGAGACTCCTTGAGGGCCTCGATGGCATTCTCGGCATTGCGCTCCTGGGGACACATTGGGGACACATCAGGACACAGCAGGGGACACTGGGGACATTGGGGACACAGGGACAGCTCAGGGGACACAGGGACAGCTCAGGGGGCTCGTACTCCTTGAGGGCCTCGATGGCGTTCTCGGCATTGCGCTCCTGGGGGGACAGTGGGGACACATCAGGACACAGCAGGACACAGCAGGGACATTGGGGACACAGGGACAGCTCAGGGGACATTGGGGACATCATTGGGGACATTGGGGACATCATTGGGGACATTGGGGACAGCTCAGGGGACATTGGGGACACAGGGACAGCTCAGGGGGCTGAGACTCCTTGAGAGCCTCGATGGCGTTCTCGGCGTTCCGTTCCTGGGGGGACAGGGACAGCGTTGGGGACACTGGGGACATTGGGGACATTGGGGACATCACTGGGGACATTGGGGACATTGGGGACACAGGGACAGCTCAGGGACATTGGGGACACAGGGACAGCTCAGGGGGCTCGCACTCCTTGAGGGCCTCGATGGCGTTCTCGGCGTTCCGCTCCTGGGGGGACATGGGGGACATCACTGGGGACATTGGGGACATCATTGGGGACACAGGGACAGCATTGGGGACACAGGGACAGCTCAGGGGACATTGGGGACATCATTGGGGACAGCATTGGGGACACAGGGACAGCTCAGGGGGCTCGTACTCCTTCAGGGCCTCGATGGCGTTTCAGCGTTCCGCTCCTGGGGGGACAGTGGGGACACGTCAGGACACAGCAGGGGACATTGGGGACACAGTGGGGGACATTGGGGACACAGGGACAGCTCAGGGGGCTGAGACTCCTTCAGGGCCTCGATGGCATTCTCAGCATTGCGCTCCTGGGGGGACATGGGGGACATCAGTGGGGACATTGGGGACAGTTCAGGGGACATTGGGGACAGCTCAGGGGCCACAGGGGACACAGCAGGGGACATCATTGGGGACATCATTGGGGACACAGGGACAGCTCAGGGGGCTGAGACTCCTTGAGGGCCTCGATGGCGTTCTCGGCATTGCGCTCCTGGGGACACAGGGACAGCTCAGGGGACAGCTCAGGGGACACTGGGGACAGTGGGGACATTGGGGACAGCATTGGGGACACAGGATGCCTAGGGGCTGAGATCTGAGGGCCTCGATGGTATTCTCTGCATTGAGCCCCAAAGGACAGTCAGGGGCTTGAGACCTTCAGAGCCTCACAGCATTTCGGTGTCTTCCTGGGACACAGGGACATCATTGTGACACTCACTGCACACAGGCCAGCT
>NW_026087288.1:0-6201 GCF_022539395.1 Myiozetetes cayanensis | reverse complement strand
TGGGGGTCCCTGAGGGGATTTGAGGGGTCCCAGAGGGGTTTGGGGGGTCACAGAGGGGTTTGAGGGATCACAAAGGCAGGACCTGCAGACCCTCTACGGCCCCAACTGGCTCAATGACCAGGTCTGGGGGGGCTTGGGGGGGTCCCTGAGGGGATTTGGAGGGGTTTGAGGGGTCCCAGAGGGGTTTGAGGGGTCCCAAAAGGGTCCCAGAGGGGTTTGAGGGGTCCCAAAGGGTTCCTCATGGAGGACCTGCAGACCCTCTACGGCCCCAACTGGCTCAATGACCAGGTCTGGGGGGCTTTGGGGGGGTCTTTGATGGTTTTTGTGGGGTCTTTGATGGTTTTTGGGGGGTCCCTGAGGGTCCTTGAGGCAGTTTGGGGGTCCCTGGGGGGGTTTGGAGGGGTTTGAGGGGTCCCAGAGGGGTTTGAGGGGTCCCAAAGGGGTCCCAGAGGGGTTTGAGGGGTCCCAAAGGGGGTTGAGGGGTCACAGAGGGTACCCCATGGACGATCTGCAGACCCTTCAAGACCCCAACTGGCTCAATGATGAGGTCTGGGGGGGTCCTGAGGGATTTTGGGGGTCCCGGAGGGAATTTGGGGGGTCCTGGGGGGGTTTTGGGGGGTCCCAGGTGGGTTTTTGGGGTCCCTGACCCCTTTTTCCCCCCCCCCAGGTGATGAACATGTACGGGGACCTCGTGATGGACGCGGTGCCCGACAAGGTGGGAACTGGGAGGGAACTGGGAGGGAACTGGGGGACACTGGGAGGGAACTGGGGACACTGGGAGGGAACTGGGACGGGACTGGTGGCACTGGGATGGAACTGGGACAGGACTGGTGATACTGGGACGGGACTGGTGACACTGGGATGGAACTGGGACGGCACTGGGACGGGACTGGGACGGGACTGGTGACACTGGGATGGAACTGGGACAGGACTGGTGGCACTGGGATGGCACTGGGACGGGACTGGGGCGGTACTGGGATGGGACTGGTGACACTGGGATGGAACTGGGACAGGACTGGTGGCACTGGGACGGGACTGGTGACACTGGGACAGGACTGGGATAGGACTGGTGATACTGGGACGGGACTGGGACAGGACTGGTGACACTGGGACGGGACTGGTGACACTGGGATGACACTGGGGTGGCACTGGTGATACTGGGACGGAACTGGGACAGCACTGGTGACACTGGGATGGCACTGGGACGGCACTGGTGACACTGGGATGGAACTGGGACGGCACTGGGACGGGACTGGTGATACTGGGATGGCACTGGTGACACTGGGATGTGACTGGGGACACTGGGACGGCACTGTGACGGGACTGGTGACACTGGGACGGCACTGGGATGACGCTGGTGACACTGGGACGGCACTGGGATGACGCTGGTGACACTGGGACGGCACTGGTGATACTGGGATGACACCGGGACGGCACTGGTGACACCGGGACGGCACTGGTGACACTGGGACGGCACTGGTGACACTGGGACGGTACTGGTGACAGTGGGATGTGACTGGTGACACCGGGACAGGACTGGTGACACTGGGACGGGACTGGGACGGTACTGGTGACACTGGGATGACACTGGGATGGTAGTGGGATGGGACTGGTGACACTGGGATGGTACTGGGACAGCACTGGGATGGAACTGGGATGGCACTGGGATGGCACTGGTGATACTGGGACGGCACTGGTGACACTGGTGTCCCCTCCCCCCCCAGGTGCACTTCTTCAACAGCTTCTTCTACGACAAACTGAGGACCCGCGGCTACGAGGGCGTGCAGAGATGGACCAAGAATGTGAGGGGCGGGGCCAGGGATATGCTAATGAGGGGGTGGGGCTACGCCAATGAGGGTGTGCAGAGATGGACCAAAAATGTGAGGGGCGGGGCCAGGGATATGCTAATGAGGGGGCAGGGATGGACCAAAAATGTGAGGGGCGGGGGTATGCTAATGAGGGGGCGTGGTCAGGGGTATGCTAATGAGGGGGCGTGGCCAGGGCTATGCTAATGAGGGCGTGCAGAGATGGACCAAAAATGTGAGGGGGCGTGGTCAGGGATATGCTAATGAGGGGGTGTGGCCAGGGCTATGCTAATGAGGGGGCGGGGCTACGAGGCGTGCAGAGATGGACCAAGAGCGTGAGGGCGGGCTATGCTAATGAGGGGGCATGGTCAGGGCTATGCTAATGAGGGGATGGGGCTACGACGGCATGCAGAGATGGACCAAGAACGTGAGGGGCGGGGCCAGGGCTATACTAATGAGGGGCGGGGCCAGGCCTATGCTAATGAGGGGGTGTGGCCAGGGATATGCTAATGAGGGCGTGCAGAGATGGACCAAGAACGTGAGGGGGCGGGGGCCAGGGCTATGCTAATGAGGGGGCGTGGCTGTGTCTATGCTAATTAAGTGGCAGGGCTGAGGGGGCGTGGCCAGGGCTATGCTAATGAGGGGGTGGGGTTTTAGTGAGGGGGCGAGGCCCAAAAGGGAGCATCATTTGGGAGTGAATGGGTGGGGTCAGGGGTGGGCATGACCTAAAAGTGGGTGGGGTCTGTGCCAGTGGGCGTGGCCCCGAGTATGTTAATTAGGTGGGAGGGGTTCCATAACCAGTTTAGGAGTGAGGAGTGGAGTGGGTGTGGCCAAGGGGGATGGGTGTAGCAGTAGAGTTGAGGGGCGTGGCTTGTGTTGTGGGTGTGGCTTCCTAAAGGAGGGGGCGTGGCTTCCTAAGGGAGGGGGCGTGGCTTGCATTGTGGGCGTGGCTTCCTAAAGGAGGGGGTGTGGTTTCCTACAGGAGGGGGCGTGGCTTCCTGAAGGAGGGAGTATCTCTTCCTAAAGGAGGGGGCGTGGCTTCCTACAGAAGGGGGTGTGGCTTCCTAAAGGAGGGGGTGTGGCTTCCTAAAGGAGGGGGGCGTGGCTTCTTAAAATATTGGGCGTGGCTTCCTAAAGGAGGGGGTGTGGCTTCCTACAGAAGGGGGCATGGCTTCCTAAGGGAGGGGGCGTGGCTTACCTTGTGGGTGTGGCTTCCTAAAGGATTGGGCAAGGCTTCCTAAAGGAGGGGCGTGGCTTCCTACAGAAAGAGGGCGTGGCCTGTGGGGCTCCTTCCCCCCCACCCCCACCTTTGGGGGTAACTTTGGAGCATTTTGGGGGTGTTTTTTTTTTCCTCAAATGTGGGCGTGTCCCTCTCTGGGTGGGTGTGTCCCTCTCCGGGTGGGCGTGTCCCTCTCCGGGTGGGCGTGTCCCTCTCCGTGTGGGCGTGTCCCTCTCTGGGTGGGCGTGTC
Organism: Myiozetetes cayanensis; assembly: GCF_022539395.1. Lineage (NCBI taxonomy): Eukaryota > Metazoa > Chordata > Aves > Passeriformes > Tyrannidae > Myiozetetes > Myiozetetes cayanensis. Next base: position 2,927 of record NW_026087288.1, on the reverse strand, counting down.
CCTCTCTGTGTGGGCGTGTCCCTCTCCGTGTGGGCGTGTCCCTCTCCGTGTGGGCGTGTCCCTCTCTGGGCGGGCGTGTCCCTCTCTGTGTGGGCGTGTCCCTCTCTGTGTGGGCGTGTCCCTCTCTGTGGTGGGCGTGTCCCTCTCCGTCTGGGCGTGTCCCTCCCAGCCACGCCCCCCTTTCCCCGTGCAGGTGGACATTTTTGGGAAGGAGCTGCTGCTGATCCCCATCCACCTGGAGGTGCACTGGTCGCTGGTGGCCGTGGACGTGGCGCGGCGCACGATCACCTACTTCGACTCCCAGCGCACCCTCAACCGACGCTGCCCCAAGGTGGGCGGGGCCTGGGGGCGGGGGGGCGGGGCCTAAAGGTGGGGGCGGGGCTTAAAGATGGGGGGCGGGGTCCAAAAAGGGTGGGTGGGGTGGTTGGCTCTGTGGGTGTGGCCTGAGCCGTCAGGGTGTGGCTTGATTGGGGGGAGTGTAAATTGAGCTGATGGGCGTGGCTTGATCTGGGTGGGTGTGGTTTAAGTGGGCGTGGCTTGATTGGGGGATGTAAATTATTCTGATGGGCGTGGCTTGGTCAGGGTGGGTGTGGCTTAAGTGGGTGTGGCTTGATTGGGGGTGTAAATTGATCTCATGGGCGTGGTTTGATCTGGTGGGTGTGGTTTAAGTAGGTGTGGCTTGATCAGGGAGGGTGTGGCTTGATTGGGGGGGTGTAAATTGATCTGATGGGCGTGGCTTGATCAGGGTGGGTGTGGTTTAAGTGGGTGTGGCTTTGACCTGGGTGGGCGTGGCTTGATGGGGGGGAGTAAATTGATTTGATGGGTGTGGCTTGATCAGGGTGGGCGTGGCTTGAGTGGGTGTGGCTTGACCCGAGTGGGCATGGCTTGATCTGATGGGTGTGGCTTAAGTGGGTGTGGCTTGACCCGGATGGGTGTGGACTAACTGGGTGGGCGTGGCTTGATCAGGTGGGCGTGGCTTGACTAAGTGGGCGTGGCATGATCCCACTGGGTGTGACTTTGACCTGGGTGGGCGTGACCTGATTCCGGTGGGCGTGGCTTAAGTGGGTGTGGCTTGACCTGGCCCAGGTGGGCGTGGCCTCCCACATCATTAACCCTCCCCGGGGTTTAATGAGGACGAGCCTTGAAGGGGCGTGGCTTTTTCCACCCTGGGGGCGTGTCCTTTGCGTGTGGGCGTGGTTTGATGGTGTGGGCGTGGCCTCCCTGACCACGCCCCTTCATCTGACCACGCCCCTTGCCCCTCCCCCCAGCACATCTGCCGCTACCTCCAGGCCGAGGCCGACAAGAAGGAGCGGCCGGACTTCCGGGAGGGCTGGAGGGGGGCCTTCAAAATGGTGAGAGACCCCCCGAAAACCACTTTGGGACCCCCAAAAACCAGCTCGGGACCCCCAAAACCACCTCGGGACCCCCAAAAACCCCCCTGGAACCCCAAAAACTGCCTTGGGACCCCCAAAAACCAGCTCGGGACCCCCAAAAACCCCCCTGGGACCACGAAAAACCACCTCAGGATCCCCAAAATACCCCCCCAGGACCCCAAAAAGCAACTTGGGACCCCCAAAAAGCAACTTGGGACCCCCTAAAACCACTTCAGGACCCCCAAAAAACCTCTCTGGGACCCCCAAACCCCCCCTGGATCCCCAAAATACCCCCCCAAGACCCCAAAAATCTCTCTGGGACCCCAAAAACCCCTCTAGGACCCCAAAAACCCTCTGGGACCCCAAACCCCCTTGGCCCCCAAAACCCCCTGGGACCCTGCAGACCCCCCAGACCCCCCAAAATCCCTCCCCTCCCCCCCCAGAACGTGGCCCGGCAGAACAACGACAGCGACTGCGGGGCCTTCGTGCTGCAGGTGAGGGGGCGGGGCTAAGGGGCGTGGTCGGTGGGTGTGGTCAATGGGAGTGGTCAGTGGGTGTGATTTGGGTGGGTGTGGTCAATGGGTGTGGTCAGTGGGTGTGATTTGGGTGGGTGTGGCCAGTGGGGGTGTGGTCAGTGGGTGTGATTTGGGTGGGTGTGGTCAATGGGTGTGGTCAATGGGTGTGGTCGATGGGTGTGGTCAATGGGTGTGATTTGGGTGGGTGTGGTCAGTGGGTGTGGTCAGTGGGTGTGATTTGGGTGGGTGTGGTCAGTGGGTGTGGTCAATGGGTGTGGTCGATGGGTGTGGTCAATGGGTGTGATTTGGGTGGGTGTGGTCAATGGGTGTGGTCAATGGGGGTGTGGTCAGTGGGTGTGGTCAATGGGTGTGATTTGGGTGGGTGTGGTCAGTGGGTGTGGTCAGTGGGTGTGATTTGGGTGGGTGTGGTCAGTGGGTGTGGTCAATGGGTGTGATTTGGGTGGGTGTGGTCAATGAGGGTGTAATCGATGGGTGTGGTCAATGGGGGTGTGGTCACTGGGTGTGGTCAGTGGGTGTGATTTGGGTGGGTGTGGTCAGTGGGTGTGGTCAATGGGTGTGGTCAATGGGTGTGATTTGGGTGGGTGTGGTCAATGGGGGTGTGATTTGGGTGGGTGTGGTTAATGAGGGTGTGGTCAGTGGGTGTGGTCAATGGGTGTGGTCAATGGGGGTGTGATTTGGGTGGGTGTGGTCAGTGGGTGTGGTCAATGAGGGTGTGGTCAGTGAGTGTGGTCAGTGGTTATTTGGGTGGGTGGGGTCAGTGGGTGGGGTCAGTGGGTGTGGTCAATGGGTGTGGTCAGTGGGTGTGATTTGGGTGGGTGTGGTCAGTGGGTGTGGCCAATGGGTGTGATTTGGGTGGGTGTGGTCAATGGGTGTGGCCAATGGGTGTGATTTGGGTGGGTGTGGTCAGTGGGTCTGGTCGATGGGGGTGGGGTCTGTGGGGTGGAATTTGGGGGGGATTTGGGGATCCTGGGGGGAAGTGGGGGGGATTTTGGAGGGTCCAGGAGGGATTTGGGGGCTC
>NW_026087287.1:0-6309 GCF_022539395.1 Myiozetetes cayanensis | reverse complement strand
TGGGAGGGTACTGGGAGGAAGGTTTGGGGTCACTGGTTTGGACTGGGAGAAGGTTTGGGGTGACTGGTTTGGACTGGGAACTCACTGGGAGACCATTGGAAGAAACTGGGAGAAGGTTTGGGGTCACTGGTTTGGACTGGGAGAAGGTTTGGGGTCACTGGGAGCAGGTTTGGGGTCACTGGTTTGGACTGGGAGAAGGTTTGGGGTCACTGGTTTGGACTGGGAGGGCACTTGGAGACACTGGGAGAAGGTTGGGGGTCACTGGTTTGGACTGGGAGGGCACTGGGAGGGAGTTTGGGGGCTTGGGGGTTTGGAGCACTAGGAGGGGGTTTGGGGTCACTGGTTTGGACTGGGAGAAGGTTTGGGGTCACTGGTTTATACTGGGAACTCACTGGGAGCAGGTTTGGGGTCACTGGTTTGGACTGGGAGGACACTGGGAGAAGGTTTGGGGTGACTGGGAGGGCACTGGGAGACACTGGGAGAAGGTTTGGGGTCACTGGGAGAAGGTTTGGGGTCACTGGTTTGGACTGGGAGAAGGTTTGGGGTCACTGGGAGGGGGTTTGGGGTCACTGGGAGCGACTTTGGGGTCACTGGGAGAAGGTTTGGGGTCACTGGTTTGGACTGGGAACTCACTGGGAGACCATTGGGGGTCACTGGGAGAAGGTTTGGGGTCACTGGGAGGGGGTTTGGGGTCACTGGTTTGGACTGGGAGTGCACTGGGAGAAGGTTTGGGGTCACTGGTTTGGACCGGGAGGGCACTGGGAGTCACTTTGGGGTCACTGGTTTGGACTGGGAAGTCACTGGGAGGGGATTGGGGTCACTGGGAGCAGGTTTGGGGTCACTGGTTTGGACTGGGAAAGCACTGGGAGAAGGTTTGGGGTCACTGGGAGAAGGTTTGGGGTCACTGGTTTGGACTGGGAGGGCACTGGGAGGGGAGAAGGTTTGGGGTCACTGGGAGGGGGTTTGGGGTCACTGGTTTGGAACTGGGAGAAGGTTTGGGGTCACTGGTTTATACTGGGAGGGGACTGGGAGCAGGTTTGGGGTCACTGGTTTGGACTGGGAGGGCACTGGGAGTGACTTTGGGGTGACTGGGAAGGAACTCGGTGGGACTGGTTTATACTGGGAGGGACTGGGAGCAGGTTTGGGGTCACGGGGAAGGAACTGGGTGGGACTGGTTTATACTGGGAGGGGACTGGGAGCAGGTTTGGGGTCACTGGTTTGGACCGGGAGGGCACTGGGAGTCACTTTGGGGTCACTGGTTTGGACTGGAAGGTCACTGGGAGAAGGTTTGGGGTCACTGGGAGAAGGTTTGGGGTCACTGGTTTGGACTGGGAGGGCACTGGGAGACACTGGGAGAAGGTTTGGGGTCACTGGTTTGGACTGGGAAGTCACTGGGAGGGGATTGGGGTCACTGGGAGCAGGTTTGGGGTCACTGGTTTGGACTGGGAGCAGGTTTGGGGTCACTGGGAGAAGGTTTGGGGTCACTGGGAGAAGGTTTGGGGTCAGTGGTTTGGACTGGGAGGGCACTGGGAGCGACTTTGGGGTCACTGGGAGGGCACTGGGAGGGACTGGTTTATACTGGGAGGGCACTGGGAAGGGGTTGGGGTCACTGGTTTGGACTGGGAGGGCACTGGGAGCGACTTTGGGGTCACTGGGAGGGACTGGTTTATACTGGGAGGGCACTGGGGCCCCCCCAATCTCAGTGGCCACGCCCCCAACCCCACTGGCCACGCCCCCAAACTCACAAACCACGCCCCCACCTTCACTGACCACGCCCCTAACTCTGACCACGCCCCCAACCCCACTGACCACGCCCCCTAACTCAAGCCACGCCCCCAACCCCACTGACCACGCCCCCAAACTCACAAACCACGCCCCCATTTCAACAGCCACGCCCCAATCTTTGTGGCCACGCCCCTAAGATCGCAAGCCACGCCCCCACCTTCACTGACCACGCCCCAATCTCTGTGGCCACGCCCCTAAACTCACTAACCATGCCCCTAATTTACTAGCCACGCCCATAAACTCACTAGCCATGCCCCTAATTCACTAGCCACACCCCTAATTCACTAGCCACACCCCAAAATTCACTAGCCACACCCCCAGCTTCACTAGCCACACCCCCAATTTCACTAGCCACACCCCAAAATCCACTAGCCACCGCCCTAGTTTCACTAGCCACCTCCCAAAATCCATTAGCCATCCCCAAAATCCACTAGCCACACCCCTAACTTCACTAACCACACCCCTAACTCCACTAGCCACCTCCCAAAATCCACTAGCCACACCCCTAACTTCACTAACCACGCCCCTAACTTCACTAGCCACCCCCCAAAATCCACTAGCCACACCCCTTAAATCACTCGCCAACCCCCCATCTTCACTCCCCACCCCCTAAAAATCACTCCCCATCCCTCCAAAACTGCTAACCATGCCTCTAATTTCACTAGCTACCCCCCAAAATTCACTAGCCACCCCCCAAACCCCACTAGCCACCCTCCAGCCCTCACTAGCCCCCCTTTCCCAGGCCTGTACTACGTGGACAGCGAAGGCACCCGCGTGGCCGGCACCGCCTTCGCCGTCGGCTCCGGCTCCTCCTACGCCTACGGGGTGCTCGACAGGGGCCTGGGGGGCTCCCAAGATTCGCTAGCCACCTCTGGAGATTCGGTAGCCACCCCTGGGGGGTCATTAGCCACCCCAGAGGCCGCCTGGGAGCTGGCACGGCGAGCCATCTACGGAGCCGCCCGGCGCGACGCCTACTCGGGGGGCAGCGTGCTGGTGCTGCACGTGGGGCCCGCCGGCTGGCACCAGGTGTCCCTGCACAACGTGGCACAGCTCCAGGACATCTACGGGCACCAGTGAGTGTACTGGGAGGCACTGGTTTATACTGGGAGGCACTGGTTTGTACTGGGAGGCACTGGGAGGCACTGGGATTAAAAACGCGGCGGTTCCGGGACGATCTCGGCGTGTCCTGTGGTGTTTTTTGGGGGGCACTGGGAGGCACTGGGAGGCACTGGGAGGGGCTTAGGAGTCACTGGGATATACTGGGAGGCACTGGGAGTCACTGGGAGGGGATTAGGAGTCACTGGTTTATACTGGGAGGCACTGGGAGTCATTGGGAGGGACTGGGATTAAAAACGCGGCGGTTCCGGGACGATCTCGGTGTGTCCTGTGGTGTTTTTGGGGGGCACTGGGAGGCACTGGGAGGGACTGGGAGGTGACTGGGGGGCACTGGTTTACACTGGGATACACTGGGAGTCACTGGGAGGGGATTAGGAGTCACTGGTTTATACTGGGAGGCACTGGGAGGGGATTTGGGGGCACTGGGATACACTGGGAGTCACTGGGAGGGGATTAGGAGTCACTGGTTTATACTGGGAGGTGACTGGGTTATACTGGGAGTCACTGGGATTAAAAACGCGGCGGTTCCGGGACGATCTCGGTGTGTCCTGTGGTGTTTTTGGGGGGCACTGGGAGGCACTGGGAGGGACTGGGAGGTGACTGGGGGGCACTGGTTTACACTGGGATACACTGGGAGTCACTGGGAGGGGATTAGGAGTCACTGGTTTATACTGGGAGGCACTGGGAGGGGATTTGGGGGCACTGGGATACACTGGGAGTCACTGGGATACACTGGGAGTCACTGGGATTCACTGGGAGGTGACTGGGTTATACTGGGAGGGACTGGGTTATACTGGGAGGCACTGGGATTAAAAACGCGGCGGTTCCGGGACGATCTCGGGGTGTCCTGTGGTGTTTTTGGGGGGCACTGGGAGGCACTGGGAGGGGATTGGGGGGCACTGGGAGGCACTGGGAGACACTGGGAGTCACTGGGAGTCACTGGTTTATACTGGGAGGCACTGGGAGTCACTGGGTTATACTGGGAGTCACTGGGATTAAAAACGCGGCGGTTCCGGGACGATCTCGGTGTGTCCTGTGGTGTTTTTGGGGGGCACTGGGAGGCACTGGGAGGCACTGGGAGGGGACTGAGACACACTGGTTTATACTGGGAGACACTGGGAGTCACTGGGAGTCACTGGGAGACACTAGGAGGTGACTGGGTTATACTGGGAGTCACTGGGATTAAAAACGCGGCGGTTCCGGGACGATCTCGGTGTGTCCTGTGGTGTTTTTGGGGGGCACTGGGAGGGGATTGGGGGGCACTGGTTTATACTGGGAGACACTGGGAGGTCATTGGGAGGCACTGGGAGGGACTGGGTTATACTGGGAGGCACTGGGATACAGTGGGAGTCACTGGGAGTCACTGGGAGGAGAGTGGGTTATACTGGGAGGCACTGGGAGTCACTGGAAAGGGATCGGTTGGCACTGGTTTGGGCTCTGGGTTATACTGGGAGTCACTGGGAGTTACTGGGAGGGACTGGGAGTTACTGGTTTGGGTTCTGGGTTATACTGGGAGTTACTCGTTTGGGGTCTGGGGGTCACTGGGGTTCACTGGGACTTACTGGGACTTACTGGTTTGGGCTCTGGGTTATACTGGGAGTCACTGGGAGTCACTGGGAGTTACTGGGAGTCACTGGGTGGGACTGGGAGGTGACTGGGTTATACTGGGAGTCACTGGGAGTTACTAGTTGTTACTGGTTTGGGGTCTGGGGGTCACTGGGAGTCACTGGGAGTTACTGGGAGTTACTGGTTTGGGGTCTGGGTTATACTGGGAGTTACTGGGAGTTACTGGTTTGGGCTCTGGGTTATACTGGGAGTCACTGGGAGTTACTGGGAGTCACTGGTTTGGGCTCTGGGTTGTACTGGGAGTTACTGGTTTGGGGTCTGGGGGTCACTGGGTGTCACTGGGAGTTACTGGTTTGGGCTCTGGTTTATACTGGGAGTCACTGGGAGTTACTGGGAGTTACTGGTTTGGGCTCTGGGTTATACTGGGAGTCACTGGGAGTCACTGGTTGTTACTGCTTTGGGCTCTGGGTTATACTGGGAGTTACTGGTCATTACTGGTTTGGGGTCAGAGGTCACCGGGAGCCCCCCCAGTCCCTCCCAGCCCCTCCCAGTCCCTCCCAGTCCAAACCATCGACTCTTTAATCACCATTTTATTAATTAATTAATCCCTCCCAAGCCCCTCCCCAGGCCCCTCCCCCTCTCGGTGGGCGGGGCTTGGCTCGGCCCCTCCCCCTTTTTCCCGTCCCGCGGATTTCGGGGCGGGGTCCCCGCCCTCCCCACCCCCGGCCAGTTCCCCTCCCCACCCCAAAAAAACCCCAAAATTGGTAAAAATTTCATTAAAAAAAAAACCAAAAAAACCCGCCCGGCCAAGCCACGCCCCCTCATTTGCATAAATGGATTAAACCACGCCCACTAGAGGCGAGTTGGCCACGCCCCCAATCGGGGAAAAAAAGGGGCGTGGCCTCAGAGCACCATTAAGGCAGGAAAGGGGCGTGGTCAACAAAAAAGGGGGCGTGGCCACAGAAAGGGGATGTGTTAATGGGAAAAGGGGCGTGGCCACAAAGAGGGCGTGGCCTCCCCAAAAAGAGGGAGTGGCCAAATGAAAGCAGGGGGCGTGGCCAACACAGAAAGGGGCGTGTCCTTTTAAAAGGGGGCGTGGCCGTTCCTTTAAGGGATGTAAAGGGGGCGTGGCTAAGGAAAAGGGGGCGTGGCCAGCCTGAAAAAACGCCCCCTGGTGGCCTGATTGGTTAGAGAGACATAGAAGGGGCGTGGCCAGGGATATTAATGAGGGGCGTGGCCAAACGAGCAGGGGGCGTGTCCAGGCAAGGTGGGCGTGTCCAGGGGACCCGAGGGGGCATGGCCAGCGCCGACAGCGCCCCCTGTTGGCCAGATTGGTTAGAGAGACATAGAAGGGGCGTGGCCAGGGATATTAATGAGGGGCGTGGCTAAACGAGCAGGGGGCGTGGCCAGGTGACCTGAGGGGGCGTGGCCAGCACCACCAACACCCCCTGCTGGCTCAAAGGGATCAGAAAGATCAATGAAAGAGGGCGTGGCCACCCAAATAATAAAGTGGGCGTGTCCGGGCGGGAAGTGGGCGTGGTCTAACACCGAGTGGGCGTGGCCCGACGTCACGGTGGGCGTGGTCAAACCCTGGGCAGCAGCGAGCGCTGGCACCGCCTGAGCCCCTTGGGGGCGCCCCGGCGCCGGCAGAGCAAGGCCACGCCCCCCACCAGCCCAGCCAATCCCAGCAGGGCCAGCGGGGCCGCCACCGCCCCCGGCCCCGCCCCCACGGCGATGACGATCACCTCGGTGTCCCCTCCCCCTCCCGGCGGGGGCGGGGCCAAGGTGGGCGTGTCCGGGGGGGCGGGGCAGCCCAGCCAATCGCGGAGGGCGGATTTGGGG
>NW_026087286.1:0-6157 GCF_022539395.1 Myiozetetes cayanensis | reverse complement strand
ACGGTCACGCGTGGCCAAAAAAAACCCGCTGGGAGCCGAGAAAACGCTGGGATGGGATGGGATTGATGGGATTGATGGGATTGATGGGATTGATGGGATGAAAAGGGGGATCCCACCCCCCGAGGGGTCCCCGGGGTCGGGCGATGACGCTGCAAAGATTTCCTCGTCCCGTGGGTCGGTCCACGGTCACGCGTGGCCAAAAAAAACCCGCCGGGAGCCGAGAAAACGCTGGGATGGGATGGGATTGATGGGATTTATGGGATTGATGGGATTGATGGGATGAAAAGGGGGATCCCACCCCCCGAGGGGTCCCCGGGGTCGGGCGATGACGCTGCAAAGATTTCCTGGCGCCGTGGGTCGGTCCACGGTCACGCGTGGCCAAAAAAACCCCGCCGGGAGCCGAGAAAACGCTGGGATGGGATGGGATTGATGGGATTGATGGGATTGATGGGATGGGATTGATGGGATGGGATTGATGGGATGAAAAGGGGGGATCCCAACCCCCGTGGGGTCTCGGGGAACCCCTGGAAAACCCCTGGAAAACCCCTGGAAACCTTTTATTTTTTGGTTTTCTCCCCTCCTCTCCCCCCGCTGGGAGCTGTGGGATAATCCTTGGAATTCGTGTCCTTCCCTCCCTCCCTCCCTCCCCCCCTCCGGGCTCTCTGCCCCGCCGGGTTTGTTGTTTTATTTTTCATTTTGTTTTAATTTTCTGCTGCCCTCGGCACATTTGGGGCTGTTTGGGTTGCCGGGAATGTCGGGATTTTTTTTTCCCGGTGGGATTAGAGAGGGGGTGGTTGTTGTGTAACCCTTTTGTTTGGACAGAGGGGCCCGATGTTGTGCCTTGGGTGATGAAATTTCCTCCCCTCCCCCTCCCAAATTCCTGCTCTGCCTGGCTGGGATTGGGATCTGGGGATGGGAAGGAAGTTTGGGATCCCACCAGGACTCCCTGCAGGTCCTGCAGGAGCTTCCTTGGGTGATGGAATCCTCTCCTGGCTGGGATTGGGATCTGCTGATGGGAAGGAAGTTCAGGATCCCACCAGGGCTCCCTGCAGGTCCTGCAGGAGCTTCCTTGGGTGATGGAATCCTCTCCTGGCTGGGATTGGGATCTGGGGATGGAGGGAAGTTTGGGATCCCACCAGGGCTCCCTGCAGGTCCTGCAGGAGCTTCCTTGGGTGATGGAATCCTCTCCTGGCTGGGATTGGGATCTGGGGATGGGAGGGAAGTTTGGGATCCCACCAGGGCTCCCTGCAGGTCCTGCAGGAGCTTCCTTGGGTGATGGAATCCTCTCCTGGCTGGGATTGGGATCTGGGGATGGGAGGGAAGTTCAGGATCCCACCAGGGCTCCCTGCAGGAGCTTCCTTGGGTGATGGAATCCTCTCCTGGCTGGGATTGGGATCTGGGGATGGGAGGAAGTTTGGGATCCCACCAGGGCTCCCTGCAGGTCCTGCAGGAGCTTCCTTGGGTGATGGAATCCTCTCCTGGCTGGGATTGGGATCTGGGGATGGGAGGAAGTTTGGGATCCCACCAGGGCTCCCTGCAGGTCCTGCAGGAGCTTCCTTGGGTGATGGAATCCTCTCCTGGCTGGGATTGGGATCTGGGGATGGGAGAGGAGTTCGGGATCCCACCAGGGCTCCCTGCAGGTTCAGGAGGAGCTTCCTTGGGTGATGGAATCCTCTCCTGGCTGGGATTGGGATCTGGGGATGGGAAGGAAGTTTGGGATCCCACCAGGCTCCCTGCAGGTCCTGCAGGAGCTTCCTTGGGTGATGGAATCCTCTCCTGGCTGGGATTGGGATCTGGGGGATGGGAGAGGAAGTTCATGGGGATCCCACCAGGGTCTCCTGCAGGTCTCATGGAGGAGCTTCCTTGGGTGATGGAATCCTCTCCTGGCTGGGATTGGGATCTGGGATGGGAGGAAGTTCAGGATCCCACCAGGGCTCCCTGCAGGTCCTGCAGGGCTTCCTTGGAGTGATGGAATCCTCTCCTGGCTGGGATTGGGATCTGGGGATGGGAGGGAGTTTGGGATCCCACCAGGGCTCCCTGCAGGTCCTGCAGGAGCTTCCTTGGGTGATGGAATCCTCTCCTGGCTGGGATTGGGATCTGGGGATGGGAGGGAAGTTCAGGATCCCACCAGGGCTCCCTGCAGGAGCTTCCTTGGGTGATGGAATCCTCTCCTGGCTGGGATTGGGATCTGGGGATGGGAGAGGAGTTTGGGATCCCACCAGGGCTCCCTGCAGGTCCTGCAGGAGCTTCCTTGGGTGATGGAATCCTCTCCTGGCTGGGATTGGGATCTGGGGATGGGAGAGGAGTTCGGGATCCCACCAGGGCTCCCTGCAGGTTCAGGAGGAGCTTCCTTGGGTGATGGAATCCTCTCCTGGCTGGGATTGGGATCTGGGAATGGGAGAGGAGTTCAGGATCCCACCAGGGCTCCCTGCAGGTCCTGCAGGAGCTTCCTTGGGTGATGGAATCCTCTCCTGGCTGGGATTGGGATCTGCTGATGGGAGAGAGGTTTGGGATCCCACCAGGGCTCCCTGCAGGTCCTGCAGGAGCTTCCTTGGGTGATGGAATCCTCTCCTGGCTGGGATTGGGATCTGGGGATGGGAAGGAAGTTTGGGATCCCACCAGGGCTCCCTGCAGGTCCTGCAGGAGCTTCCTTGGGTGATGGAATCCTCTCCTGGCTGGGATTGGGATCTACTGATGGGAGGGAAGTTCAGAATCCCACCAGGACACCCTGTAGGTTCAGGGGGAGCTCTGGGAACATCCCAGAAGTTCTACCTGGCTGGGATTGGGATCTGGGGATGGGAAGGAAATTTGGGATCCCACCAGGGCTCCCTGCAGGTCCTGCACCATCAGGAGGAGCTCTGGGAAGATCCCAGAAATTCTTGGAGTTGTTTTTTGACCTGGAGATCATCAGGAGGTGTCTGAGGAGCAGGAGGGATGAGGACACCACTCCTTGTCCTGCCAGGTGGTTCCAGCCCTTCCTGAGGTGTCTCCTTGTCCAAACCACCCAGGAGGAGCTTCCTTGGGTGATGGAATCCTCTCCTGGCTGGGATTGGGATCTGGGGATGGGAAGGAAATTTGGGATCCCACCAGGGCTCCCTGCAGGTCCTGCAGGAGCTTCCTTGGGTGATGGAATCCTCTCCATCCTGCCCTGCCTGGCTGGGATTGGGATCTGCTGATGGGAAGGAAATTCAGGATCCCACCAGGGCTCCCTGCAGGCTCAGGGGGAGCTCTGGGAAGATCCCAGAAGTTCTACCTGGCTGGGATTGGGATCTGCTGATGGGAGAGGGAAGTTCAGGATCCCACCAAGGCTCTTCCCATCTCCATCCTTCCACCACCTGCTCCCCCTTTTTTTTTTTCCAGCCCCTCCGTGCTCTGATTTTTGATTTTTTTTTTGGCTGACCCCGCTCCTCTCTCCCTCCCCCCCACATTCCCGTGGGATCAACCCCGAGCCGCGTGGAGAGGGAGGGAGGGAAAAATCCTCGTGGATGGGTGGATGGATTGATGGATTGTTGGATGGATTGTTGGACAACCAGGGCCAGGTTTTGAGGGATAAAAAAACCCGGGATCAAGAGCTCAGACAGCGCGGGACGAGCCAGGAATTCCTCGGCTTTCCGGGGGATTTTGGGAGGGCAGAAGAGGGGGGGGAAGAATCGAGGGGGGTGCTGATTGTTGTTGTTGTGGTTTTTGAAACCAGAATTGAGCGGCTCCCAAAGGTTGGGAGAGAGGGGGAGGGGAAGGGAATTCCAGGATTTCCCCCCCTCAGGATTTCTCTCCCAGGATCCCTCAGGATTCCCAGCCCGCCCCTTCTCGCCTCTCCGGGGGGGTTGGAATTCCACAGGTGGAGTTTTTGGGGGGTGGTGGCTCCTCCTTAAAGTGTTTTACACCCCCTTTGACCCCCCAAAATCCGGGCTGGCTCCCTGAGGAGGAGGAGGAGGAAGGGGGGGAAATTTTGGGGTTGAAATTCTTCATCCCCTCCCAAAAAATCAGCTCCTTTTCCCCCCTCAGGGCTGTGCCAGTGCCAGGGAAAATGAGGATTCAGGATGGGGAGGTTTGAGTGGGTCCCTTTTCCCACCTGTGAGGGGAAATTTTGGGGCTGAAATTCTTCATCCCCTCCCAAAAAATCAGCTCATTTTTTCCCCTCAGGGTGTGCCAGTGCCAGGGAAAATGAGGATCCAGGATGGGGAGGTTCGAGTGTCTTCCTTGGTCCTTTTTTCCACCTGTGAGGGGAAAATTTGGGGTTGAATTTCTTCATCCCCTCCCAAAATCAGCTCCTTTTTTCCCCCCAGGGCTGTGCCAGTGCCAGGGAAAATGAGGATCCAGAATGGAGAGGTTTGAGTGACTTCCCTGGTCATTTTCCCACCTGTGAGGGAAATTTTGGGGCTGAAATTCTTCATCCCCTCCCAAAAATCAGCTCCTTTTCTACCCCTCAGGGCTGTGCCAGTGCCAGGGAAAATGAGGATCCAGGATAGGGGAGGTTTGAGTGACTTCCTTGATCCCTTTTCCCACCTGTGAGGGGAAATTTTGGGGTTGAAATTCTTCATCCCCTCCCAAAATCAGCTCCTTTTCCCCCTCAGGGCAGTGCCAGTGCCAGGGAAAATGAGGATCCAGGATGGGGAGGTTTCAGTGACTTCCTTGGTCCCTTTTCCCACCTGTGAGGGAAAATTTGGGGCTCAAATTCTTCATCCCCTCCCCAAAAATCAGCTCCTTTTCCACCCCTCAGGGCTGTGCCAGTGCCAGGGAAAATGAGGATCCAGGACAGGGAGGTTTGAGTGACTTCCTTAATCCCTTTTCCCACCTGTGAGGGGAAATTTTGGGGCTGAAATTCTTCATCCCCTCCCAAAATCAGCTCCTTTTTCCCCTCAGGGCTGTGCCAGTGCCAGGGAAAATGAGGATCCAGGATGGGGAGGTTTCAGTGACCTCCTTGGTCCCTTTTCCCACCTGTGAGGGAAATTTTGGGGCTGAATTCTTCATCCCTTCCCAAAATCAGCTCCTTTTTCCCCCTCAGGGCAGTGCCAGTGCCAGGGAAAATGAGGATCCAGGATGGGAAAGATGATGGAGAGTTCTGAGTGACTTCCTTGGTCCTTTTTCCCACCCCTGAGGGGAAATTTTGGGGTTGAAATTCTTCATCCCCTCCCAAAAAATCAGCTCCTTTTCCCCCTCAGGGTGTGCCAGTTCCAGGGAAAATGAGGATCCAGGATGGGGAGGTTTGAGTGAATTCCTTGGTCCCTTTTCCCACCCAGGAGGGGAAATTTGGGGTTGAAATTTTTCACCCCCTCCCAAAATCAGCTCCTTTTTCCCCCTCAGGGCAGTGCCAGTGCCAGGGAAAATGAGGATCCAGGATGGGGAGGTTTGAGTGACCTCCTAGGTCCCTTTTCCCACCTGTGAGAGGAAATTTTGGGGCTGAATTCTTCATCCCATCCCAAAAAATCAGCTCCTTTTCCCCCTCAGGGCTGTGCCAGTGCCAGGGAAAATGAGGATTCAGGATGGGGAGGTTTCAGTGACCTCTTGGTCCTTTCATCCACCTGTGAGGGAAAATTTGGGGTTGAAATTCTTCATCCCCTCCCAAAAAATCAGCTCATTTTCCACCTCAGGGTTGTGCCAGTGCCAGGGAAAACGAGGATTCAGGATGGGGAGGTTTGAGTGACTTCCCTACTCCCTTTTCCCACCTGTGAGGGAAATTTTGGGCTGAAATTCTTCATCCCTTCCCAAAAAATCAGCTCATTTTTCCCCCTCAGGGTGTGCCAGTGCCAGGGAAAATGAGGATCCAGGATGGGAAAGATGGTGGAGAAGTTTGAGTGACCTCCTTGGTCATTTTTCCACCTGTGAGGGAAAATTTGGGGCTGAAATTCTTCATCCCCTCCCAAAAAATCAGCTCCTTTTCCCCCCTCAGGGCAGTGCCAGTGCCAGGGAAAATGAGGATTCAGGATGGGGAGGTTTGAGTGACTTCCTTGATCCCTTTTCCCACCTGTGAGGGGAAATTTTGGTGTTGAAATTCTTCATCCCCTCCCCAAAAATCAGCTCCTTTTCCCCCTCAGGGTGTGCCAGTGCCAGGGAAAATGAGGATCCAGGAGCAGCAGAACCTCTGTGGGGTGGGAATGACTTCCTTGATCCCTTTTTCCACCTGTGAGGGAAAATTTGGGGTTGAAATTCTTCATCC
>NW_026087285.1:0-5756 GCF_022539395.1 Myiozetetes cayanensis | reverse complement strand
CCTTCAACCTAAACCCTAATCCATAATTGTAACCATATCCCTTACTCTTACCCAAATGTTATCTAAACAATAACTCTAACCCTAACCCTAACCCTAACACTGATTCACCCAGTGCAGTTGGGGTGCCTCTCTCAGCACTATATAAAGAGGAAGAGCTTTCTGTGCGAGCACCTTTGGTCAGGGAGTTTTCTTCATTTTGGCTGTCAGACGGCAGTTTCAGCCCAGGGTCCCTACAAGCGAATGAGTGGCATTGCACCCGGGAAAGAAAGCCCTGAGCCTCTGTCTCTCCAGTGCAGTTAAAGCATCATGCTTGGCACTACAGAAAGAGCAAGAGCTGGTTATGCAGGCACCTTTGGACTGGGAAGTATCTTCATCTATACTGAACCCTAGACCTAACCTTAAAAAAATCTAAGCCTGAACCCAACGCTTAACCCTAAACACTAACCCTAACCCTATCCCTTATTCTAACCCAAATGTTGCCTAAAACTTAAACCTAACCTAACCCTTACCCCTTACCCTAACCCCTAATCCCTAACCCTAACTCTAAAACCTAAGCCTAAACATAACCCTAAGCCTAACCCTAAACCCTAACGCCCTAACCCAAACCCAAACCCTAAATTCTACATCCTAACCCTAACCCTAAACCCTAAACCTAACTCTAAACTCTAAACCCTAACCACTAAGCCCTAACTCTAACCCTAAAACCTAAGCCTAAACCTAACCCTAACCCTAACCCTAATAAAAGGGACATTGGTGACATTATTGGAGACCATTGTCATCACTGGGGATTGGTAAAAACAAAGAGACAGCTGTGATGTCACAGGGACATTGGTGACATCACATGGGACATCAGTGACATCACAAGTACATGGTTGACATCAAAGAGATATCAGTGACATCATTGGGGATATTGGTAACATCAAAGGGGACAGTGGTGACATCACAGGGACATGGGTGACATCACTGGGTACCAGTGACATCACAGGGGACATGGGTGATTTCACAAAGACAGGGGTGACACCAGTGATATCATCAAGGACAATGGTGACATCACAGGGGACAGTGGTGCCATCACAGGGACAACAGAGAAATCATTGGGGACCAGTGACATCACAGGGGTCTGGTGACGGCACAAAGATATCAGCGACATCATGGGGACAAGGTGCCACCTCTGGGCACAATGGTGACACCACAGGGACAGCTGTGACATCATTGGGGACCAGTGACATCACAGGGGGCTGGTTAAAACAAGAGGACAACCGTGATGTCACAGGGACATTAGTGACATGAAAGGGGTCTGGTGACATCACAGGGACATGGGTGATCACAGGGGACAGTGGTGCCATCACAGGGACAACAGAGAAATCATTGGGGACCAGTGACATCACAGGGGTCTGGTGACAGCACAAAGATATCAGCGACATCATGGGGACAAGGTGCCACCTCTGGGCACAATGGTGACACCACAGGGACAGCTGTGACATCATTGGGGACCAGTGACATCACAGGGGGCTGGTTAAAACAAGAGGACAACCGTGATGTCACAGGGACATTAGTGACATGAAAGGGGTCTGGTGACATCACAGGGACATGGGTGAAATCACTGAGGACCAGTGACATCACAGCAGACTGGTGAAAACAAAGGGACAGTTGTGATACCACAATGACATTGGTGACATCAACGGGGACATTAGTGACTTCACAAGGACAAAGGTAAAGTTACAGAGACACCAGTGACATCATCAGGGACATTGCTGACACCACAGGGGACAGTGGTGACATCACATAGACAAGGGTGATATCAGTGGGGACCAGTGACATCCCAGGGGCCTGGTGACAGGAAAGGGACAGTTGCAATTTCACAGGGACATCAATGACATCAAAGGGGTCTGGTGACATCATAGGGACATCGGTGACATCATGGGGACACGGAGCCACCACTGGGGACAGTGGTGACAACACAGAGACAACAGTGACATCACTGGGAACCAGTGACTTCACAGGGGGCTACTGAAAACATAGGAACAGCTGTGATGTCACAGGGACATTGGTGACATCACAGGGGACTTCAGTGATTTCACAAGGACAGGGGTGACATCACAGTGAAAAAAGTGACATCACCAGGGTCATTGTTGACACCACAGGGGACAGTGGCGACATCACAGGGAGATGGATGACAGTATTTGGGACCACTGGCATGAAATGGGTCTGTTGACGACAAAGGGACAACCCTGATGTCACAAGGACATCGGTGAGTTCCCAAGGACAGGATTGACATTATAGAGACACCAATGACATCATCGGGGACATTGCTGACCTCAAAAGGAACAGTGTTGACATCAAAGGAGACAGTGGTGACATCACAGAGACAGAGGTTACATCATTGGGGAACAGTGACATCACAGGGGACTGTTGACAACAAAGGAACAGCAGTGATGTCACAGTGACATCGGTGACATCACTAGGACATGGTGCCACTTCTGAGGACAGTGGTGACATCACAGAGACAGCAGTGACATCATTAGGGATACTGTTGACATCACAGGGGACAGTGATGACACCACAGAGACACCAGTGACATCAACAGGTACATCTGTGACATCACAGATGATATCGATGACTTTACAAGGCAAGGGTGACATCACAGAGACACCAGTGACATTATCGGGGACATCACAGGGGATAGTGGTGACATCACAGGGACATCAGTGACATTATTGGGGACCAGTGACTTCACAGGGGACTACTGAAAACAAAGGGACAGTCGTGATGTCATAAGACTGTCAGTGACATTACAGGGGACCTGTCGTGACATCACAGAGACACCCGTGACATCATCAGTGACATTGGTGACATCACAAGGAGCAGTGGTGACATCACTGAGACAGCAGGGACATCACTGGGGACCAGTGACATCAGAGTGACAACTGAGGGAGAGTAGTGATGTCACAGTGTCTGGTGACATCACAGGGAAATGGTGGCACTGTTGGGAACAGTGGTGATATCACAGAGACAGCAATGACATTATTGGGGAGCAGTGACATCACAGCAGAATGTTGACAACAAAGGGAGAGCTGTGATGTCACTGGGACATCGGTAAATTCACAAGGAGAGGGTTGACATCATAGAGACACCAGTGACATCATCGGGGACAGTGGTGACATCATAGGGACAGTGGAGAAATCATTGGGACCAGCGACATCACAAGAGACTGATGACCGAAAAGACAGCTGTGATGCCACAGGGAAATCAGTGACATCATGGGGACATGGAGCCACCACTGGGGACAGTGGTGACATCACAGAGACAGCAGTGACATCACAGGGGACTGCTGACAACAAAGGGACAGCAGTGATGTCACAAGGAAACCTTTGAAATCACAGGAGACATCGGTGACATCACAAGGCAAGTTGTGACATCATAGAGACACCGGTGCCATTATTGGGGACCCGTGACATCACAGGGGACTGTTGATAAGAAAGGGACAGCCGTGATGTCACAGGAACATCACTGCCATCAGTGACATGACGGGGACATGGTGCCACGGCTCGGTACAATGCTGACACCACAGAGACAGCAGGGTATCACTGGGGACATTGTTGACATCACAGGGGACATCAATGACTTCACAAGCCCAAGGGTGACTTCACAGAGGCACCAGTGACATTATCAGTGTCACTGGTGACATCACAGGGGATAGTGGTGACATTCCAGGGACATCGGTGACATCACTGGGGTCATCGGTGACGTCACAAAGACAGAGTGACATCACAGAGACACCAGTGACATCATTGGGGACATGGGTGACATCACAGAGGACAGTGGTGACATCACAGGGACATGGGTGACATCACTGGGAACCAGTGACATCGTATGGGACTGTTGACAATAAAAGGACAGCCATGATGTCACAGGGAGATCGCTTATCTCACAGGGGACATCATAACAGGCTTTCCTTCCTGGGTGGAAATGCATTTGTTTGGTGTGAGAATGCCTGAAGTGCAACTGTCAGTTGGAGTCCCAAATTGGAAGACAAATTAAGATACATCCCACGCAAAAGGTGCCAGCACAGGAAGCTCTATGTGTGCATGGAGTTCCAAGAGGGGCTCAGCATTTGCATAGGAGAGAGGAAGGGTAAAGGCTTTCTTTCCTGGGTGGAAATGCATTTGTTTGGTGTCAGAACCCCTGTGCTGAAATGCTAAGTCCAAAAATGGACTAAGAATGAAGATTCCTCCCAGACAAAAGGTGCCAGCACAAGAAGATGTCTTTGTGCCTGGAGTGCCAAGAGTGGTTCACCAATTGAACAGGAGAGATGAAGGGGAAGGGCTTTCTTTCCTGGGTGGAAATGCATTTCTTTGGTGTCAGAATCCTTGCACAGGAATTGTCAGTCCCTAACCCTTAACCTAACCCTAACCCTCACCCTAACCCTAACCCTAACCCTAGCCCTTGCTCCAATCCTAACCCTAACCCAAGCCTGAACCCTAAGTCTAACTCTAATCATGACCCGGACCCTGACCCTAAACCCGAATCTGAACCCTAAACCCAAACCATAACCCAAACACTTTCCTCAAGACAGCAGAGAATCGCACCAACAACCGCCGGCACTTTCTGCTTCTCAAGGCCAACCAGGCGCATGAGGCCTCACTCCGTCACCCAGGCACAGTGAGAGCAAAAAACCTGCTCTTTCAGTTTGCCAGAAGAAAGAGAGCGAGAGCTTCCTCTCCCTTCTTATTTATACATTTGCTTATGTACAAATCGTATGGAATCCTTAGAACATGGTCTTGGTTCCATGGTTACAACCTGGTCACCAAGGAAGGCCTAGACTCAAAACCACTACAGGCTTTCTCTCCTGGGTGGAAATGCATTTCTTTGGTGTCAGAACCCCTGAAGTGCAACTGTCAGTCTGAGTCTGAAAATGGAATAAGAATGAAGATTCCTCCCAGACAAAAGGTGCCAGTAGAGGAAGCTCCATGTGTGCATGGAGTGCCAACAGTGGCTCACCAATTGCACAGGAGAGATGGATAGTGAAGACTTTGTTTTCTGGGTGGAATTGGATTTGTTTGGTGTCAGAACCCCTTTTACTGGAATTGTCAGTCTGAGCCCGAAAATGGAATAAGAATGAAGACTCTTCCCAAACAAAAGGTGCCAGCACAGGAAGCTCTATGTATGTATGGAATGCCAAGAGTGGCTCACTGTTGGAGGTGACTGCAAGGAGGATGAATCGTACCTGCTCTGGAAGAGTTTCTTGAGGAGAAGAGCAGTGACCCTACCTTTGTCTAATGGACTGTTTGCAGGGACTGTTTGGTTAAAACCTATAGTTAAGTTGATGCTATTGTTTCAGGGCATGTTCAGGCATGTTCCCCTGTGTTGCTGTAAAGTTTTCTCCTTTGGACTGTTTGCTACTCTCTTATTGGACAACTCACTGCGATGTCTGTGTCCTACCCAATCATATCCCTTCCAAGTTACCTCGTGGTCATGTACCCACCTCCCTGTTACATATTCATGTTAACCCCTCCTAGTTTTCCATATCCACTCCCTTTTTCCAGAACCCTCCTCAGCCTGCCCTATAAAAGCCCCCCATTTTGAATAAAAGCAGATCTGCCCAGGATCTGCTACCCTGTGCTTTGAACCCTGCAGTTCTCATGTGTTCATTACGGACCACGGCAGCTCACCAATTGCACAAGAGAGATGGAGGGTAAATGCTTTCCTTCCTGGGTGGAAATGCATTTGATTGGAGTCTAAATACATTTGCTGGA
>NW_026087284.1:0-6131 GCF_022539395.1 Myiozetetes cayanensis | reverse complement strand
AGAATGCAGGAGTCAGCAAAAGCAGGATGAGAAAAACAGTGATAACAGAAACCATATGCAAATGTGGGCTTCAAAACCACAAATCGGTGGGTTACCTGGGGTGCGTGGACAGTGCGTGCTGACCAATCATGATGGCGTGCTGTGCTCGTGTTCGTGTGAACAGAACTCAGAATAATATAAATTGTACAGCCTAACAATAATAAACTGGATTCGAACTTGCATCTTGTGGATGTGTGTGTGGTTCTTTCCCGCTCGCATGTATGCCTGCAGCAAGTAGGACTTAATTATTTACCAGTTTAACAGTTATCAAGTGATTCAATGGCATTTGATAAAATTTCAACAGTGACTGAATTTTAGATTCACAATAACAACACTCACACCACAGTCAATTTACACCCACACCCAGGCAGAAATGTGTGGACACATCAAGATCTGGGTGTGTAAAGGTCCCTCTCCAAAATTCTCCTGGTTGTCAGTGAAACACCCCCACACATCCCTTTGTGTTTCCCAACAGACAAGGTTCCCTGAGGCCCTGTAGGGTCACAATGACTTCTTCATTCCATGAGTTTCCTTGGCTGCAGCATCAAAGGGATGACTGAGGGTTATCAAGCATTGGAACAGAATGTGCAGGGAAGGGGTTGAGTCACCCCAAATTTGTTAAGGTTGGAAAAGACCTCTGAGATCATGGAGTGCAACCATTAACCCAGCAGTGGTCTCTTCACCACTGAACCGTGTCCCCAAGTGCCACAACTCAATGTTTTCTGAACACTTCCAGGGATGGTGACTGTAAGACCCCAGGTTTGATCTGTGAGCTCATCAAAGGGGTTTTCCTTATAAAAATAGACAAGGCATCAAAAATATCCACCCTCCAGATATTTGAAAATGGACTTCAGTTCTTCAAGTACCTTGAGGGAGCACAGTGGAAAAGATGCAACACACTTTTGACTTCTCAGGAGGTCAAAAAACACGTTTTTACTGGTAAACTTTAGAAAAGAAGGCAAAAGTTGAAAGGGTAACATTCCACCAGAATAGAGCATTGCCCAAAACATTGACTGAGCACAGGCCAACCCAGACAAGTCAGCAAAAACCCAACCCATCCAGGTTTAAGTTTCCTAAACTATTATGAGAGATTGAGAGAATAAGAAAAAGTAAGGAAAGAGAGAGAAGTGCAGCTCCCACCCGCAGTCTGGTGCCAGTGCAGCTTCCTCGTGCCCAGATGGAGGGTCCGACCATGCGATGGCCGCACGGGGCTCCTTTGATTTGCTCTGCCCCCTGTGCCCACCCCCCAGGGGTGTACCAGGTTTGCAAGGATACATGTCCGGAATAAGGACAAGTACAACAGTCATTCAAACACTAAAAAATATGTTTTATTGCAGTGAGAGTTAAAAAAAAAACTATTAACAAAGAGAATAAAAAGTTAAAAAGAATACAGAAAAAACCTACTTTATCTATTGGTATTCATACAATACTGTGAACAATCTCTATTGAAGTATTAGTTAGTACAAGGGGAATTAAAGCGATACAATATTAGCTAGTAAAAAGGAAGTTAAAGGGATATATGAAAAAGGATATTAAGTGTTTTTTCCCCATTGCTTCCTATCAATAAACTGTGCTCACCTGCACACACAGGCCAGGCCTACCAGGATCTGCAGGGGCTCATCAACACTCATGCTTAACAGGCATCCTCATGGAGCAGCACAGTCTCGATGGAAGGATGAGCACCGCTCCACCCAGCAGTGCTGACACCCCATTCCATCAGCTCTACATTACACTACGTAGGGCCAGGACACAGCAGAAGGTGGTGCTTGAGTGGCAGCCAAACAGCGCCCGTTCATCACCTCATGGCAACAGTCTGGGCGTGCCCCACTGTAGGGCAAGGGGCCAACGACCCCTGCCCACATCATCTTCCTCTCCATCACCTTCCTCACCCCTGTGTAGGACCTCTACCACTGTGTTTCAAGGAGATTTGTATCTATTTTGCAGAATGTAACCAAGCCAAGGAGGAACTCAGCTATGATAATAAGAGATATCTAGTTGACTTTGCTAAAAGTACAATGGGCCTTACAGTCAACTAGTGCAATAAAGTTACACTGTACAATACTCTGGCTGGTTTCACGTACAAATACAATAACCTTCTCACCCCTCTATGCTCCACTGATCATCTACATCAAAAGTACCCCCTTACAGAAGGGTATTATTTGTGGGTATAGGAGTATTGTTTGGTTGTTTTATTTGTTTTCTTTCATTGTTTCTGCCAATACACACATACCTTTTAATAAAGGGCTGTTATTTTTCCTTTTCCATAATTTTTTTCCTCTCAATTGGAGCCTCTTAATTTCAGATTTATAATTGCTTAGAGGGAAGACTTTGGGTCTTTTCTCATAACTCATCCTCAGTAAAACATCTGTGTCTCATTTAAACTGGGACACCCAGTTATATATAGACCCTCAGATTAATAAAGTTTCTTCTCTACCCAGTTGCACTCAATCCTTTGGTAAATAAAGTTATTGTTAGTTATTCTTTAATAAAGTTTTTGTTTTTAACCAGTTGCACTAAAACCCTTAAGGAAATAAAGTTTAAGATTCTTACCAAGTCACCCCCAAGACCCTAAAAGAAAGTCTTAAGCAAATACTGGCTGCAATTTGCAGGCCCATAAAGGTAATGCAGTTAATAAAGTTACTTTGTTAAATGAGAAATGTTATATTAAAAAATAGCCAACTAAAAAGTTTTAGAATTGCACTGTTCTGCATCTTGTTGTACTAAAAAGGGGGGAGATGCAGCGTTTGGGGTTTCAGGAGTGCCAGCAGAGTATTCTGGGAAACGAAGTCTGCGGGACTCCGGTGCACATGAGCAGTGAAGACCCTTGGCAGGATTGGTTGAGAGGGTTACCTGTTGGGACGTGTTACAATTCAAAACTGCTACTGCAGCCTTTGCTCTCTCTCAATAAAGCACTCTGTTACACACCATATTGGTGTCTCTTGGTCCACGCAGACTCCTTATTTATTATATTAATAATCTTACAACAGTTGTTTCCACATCTCAGCTTTGGGAAAGGTTGAAGAAGGTCGGGAAAGGTGTTCACAGGGTGGTTTTGCCTGAGGTGTTAAACATGGGAGCGGGTCTATCTTCACAGTTCCCAAGAGAAGAGATGGCAGAAAGCTGCCCTGCAGGTTGTTTTTTAGGAACAGGAAAAGAGACCGAGGGAAAGGGGTTTCTTTCCTGGAGGGCAGGGCTGTTGTTCACTTACAGGAGCTCCACTCTGAAATTGTCAGTCCAACTGTCAGATTTGAATCTGGGCAAAGATTCCTGCCAGACAAAAGGTGCCAGGACAGAAAGCTCTTTCAATCCATGCAGTGCCCATAGTGGCCCAACAACTGCACATGAGAGACATAAGGGCCTTCTTTCCTGGGGGGAAGGGCAGTCATTCACCTGCAGGAGCCTGCACTGTAATTACCAGTCCAACTCCAACTATTGAATACGGACGAAGATTCCTTCCAGACAAAAGGTGCCAGAACAGAACACTCTTGCTGCCCATGGAGTGCCAACAGTGGCCCTCCAACTGAGCATGAGAGACCAGGGGAAGGGCTTTCTTTCCTGAGTGGAAGTGCTGTTGTTTGCTTTTCAGAGCACTGCATTGAGCTTGCCAGTGAGACTCCCAAAATTGAATATGGTCAAATATTCTTCCCAGACAAAAGGTGGCAGGACAGAAAGCTCTTGCTGCCCATGGAGTGCCCAGGGTGGCCCACCAACTGCATCTGAAAGCCAAAGGTTACAGGCTTTCTTTCTTGGGGGAAAGGCTGTGACATCACAAAGGGGCAGATGGGGGGCCTGCACTTTGGCATTCTGTGACGTTGGTTCTTTGTTTCCAGGGGCTGTTCTGGAATGGAGAGGACAGGATGTGATATCACAAAGGGGTCCATGGCACATGAGTGTGGCTACACTCTGGGGTGTGAGGCATTGGTTTTTTGGTTGCCAGGGGCCGTTCTGGAATGGAGAGGGTAGGCCGTGACATCACAAAGGGGTCCATGGCACACATGTGGGGCTTCACTTTGGGGCTGTAGGATGTTGGTTCTTTGGTTGCCAAGGGCTATTCCGGAATGGAGAGGATAGGCTGTGACATCATAAAAGGGCCTCAAGCACATGGGTTGGTGTAGTGGGCTGACCCTGCCTGCATTTCAAACAACCACTATAAGCTGCTACCTCCCCCTCCCTGTGCAACTCCACAGAGGTGAGAAAGAAACCAGATGAGGATTCCTGAGTAGAGATAAGGGTTGGGAGAAAGTCGCTTACTAATGGGCAAAACAGACTCAAAGTAGGGATAGTACTTAAATTTATTCCTAACAGGATAAAAACCAAAGATTGAAAAATAAAACAGTCTTAAAAACACCTTCCCCCAACCCCTCCTTCCTTCTCAGCTCTCCCTCCTCCCCCCCAGCAGTGCAGGGGGATGGGGAAGGGGGTTGCAGTCAGGTGTTGTCTGAGTCCATCCCTCGGGCAGCAGCTCTTCCCATTCTGCTGTCCTGTGGGTTACTCTTTCCTGGGCTGCAGGGGGGTCTCTGCACCCCGATGCTCCTCCATGGTCTGCAGGGGGACACCTGCGTTACTTTGGTCTCCACCAGGGGCTACAGGGGGGCCACAGCTCTGAGTCTTTCCCCTGTTCCCGTGGGGGTCCCTCCCAAGGGAGACAGTCCTGGATGGACCTCCCAACGTGAGTCCATCCCTCGGGCAGCAGCTCTTCCCACCCTGCTGTCCCGTGGGTCCCTCCTCCATGGGGTCAGTCCTTCAGGGATGAGCTGAACCGGCGTGGGTCCCCCACAGGGCCATGAGTCCTGCCTGGGAAAAACCTGCTCCAGCCTGGGCTTCCCTCTCCACGGGCTGCAGGTCCCTGCCAGGACCTGCTCCATCCTGGGCCTGCCACGGGGTCACAGCCTCCTTCCTGCATCCCCCTGCTCCAGTGTGGGCTCCTCCAGGGGCTGCAGGGGGGTCTGTGCACCCCGATGCTCCCCCATGGGCTGCAGGGGCCTCAGCTCTGAGTCCTTCCCCTGCTCCTGGGGGGTCCCTCCTGCCCCTCCTTCTGCACTGCCCTTGGTGTCTGTGTTGTTATCCCATGTTCTCACTCTGCTCTTCCCAGGCTGGAATTTTTTCTGTGCAACTCTCCTCTCTTCTGAAATATGTTATCCCAGAGGTGTTACTGTCACTCCTAAGTGGCTCAGCCTTGGCCAGTGGCAGGAACTCCATCCTGGAGCAGCTGGCATTGGCTCCATGGCACAGGGGAAACTTCTGGCAGATTCTAACAGAAGCCACCCCTGTAGCCCCCCCGCTACCAAAACCCAGCCACAGAAACCCCCTTTCTTGTGCAGCTCTTTCTCCAAGCCAAGCAGGTGGGAGTTGGTGCCAAGGAGCTGAAACCTGCAGGTCCAGCCTTTAGTGGAGGAAGCTCAGATTTGCCCAAGGCTGCTTTGAGTCCCAGGGCTTGGATGAGGGAATGGTGGGGTGGGGATAGGGATAAAGTCTGATGGATTGTCAGACACAAAGGGTCTTGATTTTTGTATCTATTCAGACTGAATTAGGAGGTGCTTGGGATCAATATTGACTGGGGATTGCTGATATCAATGTAAAAATAGGAAAAAAGTAAACAGACCACAAAAAAGACATCTTTATTCATTGTTTTAATAATACAATATATTCACTTGGATTGCACTACTGAGATCTGTCTAATTAACCACAAAAGAATTGCAGACTTAGAAGGAAATTATTCCCAGGGGCTTGTCTGGTTAAGATGCCATCACTGAGAAGAGAGTGTGGAGGAATGAGCAGACAAGGACACCATCCCTGGGGCTGGTGAAACAGGAACTCAGAGTCACAGGTTCCAGGTGGCAAATGGACTTTGGGAAATTTCTGTGAGAGCCCATAATGGGTGTGCTGCTTTCAGGGGGAGTCCAGTTAAATTTCTTCCCCATGGCCAGTGCAGGGCTGTGCTTTGGATTTGTGCTGAACACAGGGCTGATAATCACAGAGTCACAGATTGTGCTGAGTTGGAAGGGACCCCCAAGGATCATCCAGTCCAACCCTTAGCCCTGCACAGGACCATCCCCAAGGCTCACACCATGAGCCTGAGAGGATCATCCAAA
>NW_026087283.1:0-6178 GCF_022539395.1 Myiozetetes cayanensis | reverse complement strand
CTTCTGTGCCCTTGCTGCAGGGCTGGAACTCTCCTGCAGTGACACCAGGACACTCCTGCTCTCTGCATTCCCAGCCTGATTTTAGATCCAGTCTTCCCCTGCTGTTCCCAGGGATGTGCTGGGAGTGCTTCAGAGCTGCCATCCTGGGGCAGCTCCTGCCCAGCGTGGGCAGGCACAAGGTCTCTCCCCCTGCTCCTCTCACCTCCCCAGTGCCACTGTTTGCTGCAACCTCCTCCTCGATGCCCAGCACAGCCCTCCTGGCACAGTTGGACACAGCCCTTGTTCTACCCCCTCCTCATGGCCCTGCCCAAGCTCCTCAGCTACAGCCTGATGGCCAGAAACCTTCAGGGCAGGGAGAGACCATTGGAGTGGTGGGTCTGTAGGGAGAAATCACTGCTGCCTCCCTTCTGAATCACCCTCAGGACCTGGACAAGCCTGTATTTTATTTACTTTCATGAGGCCCTGCTGTGTCAAAATGGCCCCTTGATTCCAGGAGCTTGCAGAGTGTCCCCAGGATCCTTTGGCTCCAGAATGCCCTGGAGTGTCACAGTGACCCCTTGATTCCATGAGGTTGCACAGGGTCATCCCAAAGCTGAGCCCACCCAGATGAAAGTGTGGGGGAGATCAGGAGGAACGGGGACAAAAAGGATTGGATATTTGGGTAAGGAAAGAAGAGCCTGGCGAATAGAGAGGAAAGATTTTGATGAGGTAAAAGCAGGTTCATGGAATGATTAGGGTGCTGAAACACTGACTGTGCAAACACTCCTAATGGACCTTTACCCTCTTTGTAACCTCTTTGTAGCCCAAACCTAAAAGTATTGCCCCCCCCATTGAATGGAATCCACTGCTGAAATCTAAACCTCACCCTGACTTCAAAGGCAAAGCCCAAACGCAGAACTCCAGACTCTTATTTGTACTCCAATGCCCACCTCAATTCCAAACCTGTATTACAAGTATGAAAAGCCAAGCTTTAATCCTGACCCAGCCCAAAAAGCTCTTCTTCTTGGGAGCAGGGCAAGGACCTGCAGGGCCCAGAGCAGGCCCAAGGAGTTGGCAGAGCAATGGGAGGGGTTGGGTTTTTGCTGACTTGTCTGGGTTGGCCTGTGCTCAGTCAATGCTTTGGGGAATGCTCTATTCTGGTGGAATGTTGCCCTTTCACCTTTTGCCAAGCTCCCTTCTTTTCTAAATTTTACCAGTAAAAGTGTGGGTTTTGACCTCCTGAGAGATCAAAAGTGTGTTACTTACCAAGATTATATCTTTGAGTTCATTAAAGTTTAGTGTTCAAAACAAAAAAAGGTGGAAGAGAAAATGCATGTGCATAAGCAGGTGCTGGATCAGAACAAATATCATTTGAGTTTGTTAAACCTATCTATTCCTTATCCTAATTCCCCTTTAAAACAGGACTGACAACCTCACAACCAATTACTACTTAAAATCTTAAATGTGTGGCTGAAAAATAAAGACAAAATAGAGATTACAGGTTTGCATGAATGAGGAGAGATTGAGGCGGCCACCTAAGAATGAGAGATAGAGATGGTGTGAACGTAGGAATGTATGTGAACCAAAATGCACCTTATGCCATATGCCTGGAACAAGCACACTCACACAACAAACACTTCCTCTGCCACATCACCCTAATAGGGGACAGCTGAGAACAAGACGACCTCCCCTAACCCTTTTTTCTTGAACTAAAAGTAAGTTTTCCCCTGTTATATATACACCCTGAGATAAGAAAGTTTGTGTTCTACCCAGTTGCATGAGACCCTTAGGTAAATAAGGATTTTGTTCAATAAAGTTTTGTTCTACCCAATTGCAGGAATCCCTTAGGTAAATAAGGTTTAAGTAAAGACTTGCTGCAATTTGCAAGTCCATAAAGGCCATGCAAGTAATAAGGTTAGTATGTCAATGAAAAATGTTCTGTTAAAAAGTAGTTAACTAAAGGATTTCAAAATTGCACTGTTCTGTGTCTTGTTGTAATGAAGACAGGGGACATGTGGCATTTTGGGGTGCAGGAAAAGTGCCAGAAAGGCATCCTCGGAGCTGTAGTTCATAAAGTGCTCTATTACACATGTGCAATGAAGTGCTTGTTTAGCATTGGTCAAGAAAGTCACATGTTATGAAGTGGTACAGTTTGAAACCACTATTTAAGCTTTTGTCTCTTTAAATAAAGCATCTTTTGCTACACACCACATTGGTGTCTTTCCAGTCCACAGGACCCTTTATTTATCATATTAATAATATTTCAACAATGATGGATCCAGGGCAGTGCATTTTCTCATGGCAGCTCTAAGTCTGTCTAAGAATGCCGTGGGGGTCTCATCCTGTCCTTGCCTTACATTGTACAAGGCAGCCCAATTCACTGCTTTGGGTGTAGGGCTTCACAATCCCACCTGGACCAATCTTCTATACTGATCCAATAACTTAGAATGCTCAGGGTTGTTCAGGTCCCAGTTAGGTTTTTGTACTGGAAATATTTCACCTGTGTCTCCTCTTAAAACATTTGTTGTAATCTGTCCTTCCACGTGATTTCTTGCTGCTTTTATTATGAGCTCTTTTTCTGTTTCTGTCCAGTCTGAGAGTATCAAATCTATGTCTGACCAATCAATGTCCTGATTTTTCACAATTAATTTCTTAGCCACCTTCTCAGGATTTTCCCCAAACTCTTGGCTTTCTGTCCCATGGTTAGACCCTGATGTGTGCTGCTCACTCCCTCTTCTGGGTGTTCCACTCTCCCTGCTGTGCTTTCAGAATCTGTCCCATCCCGTCCCGACTCCTGCGGGCTGCCAGGTCCCTGCCCAGCTGGCTCTGGTGCTCTACAGTGAGGCTGCAGTTCGGGAGGGTCTGGGATACTTTCCTCATCACTCTCTCTCTCTCCCAACTTGAGACCCCTCTGACCTTTGCTGCAGGCATAGGGGACTCCTGGGGGGCTCTATTAATACCACAAATTTTCTGCCACTCAGGTTTATTCCTTGAAGTGAAAAACATCTGCACACATCACCTCATCCCACTTTGCTCTCTGCAAAGGAAAAACAGAAGCTGCAAGACTGTTTTGTAATTGAGACTTCCTTGCCATGGCCACTTCTCACCATCATCTAATCTATACAGTGACCACCAATTCTGGCAGTATTTCAAAAATTTCTTTTTACTTTGGCTCCCTCTGGGAATCCCTCTCAGATCTCTCCAGTGTTTTATTATACACCCCACAGGACTTTTACTATTTATTTCTTTTTTAATTTTAACTCCCATTATGAAGAGAAACGATTACATCTGTAATATACAAACATTTACAACTATTTTATTGCCAAATAATATCCACTCTTCAAATCCAAACACTGCTTCTTGATTGAAACCTCCCAAAATTCACAAAACTCACAACTAACCTGTATTATCTCAAAAATCCAAAAGATGTCACTGTCAGACCACAAAATATTTGGCCTTCTCACTAAACCTGTATTGACACAAAAATCCACAAGATGTCACCATAAGACCACAAGATTCACACTCTACAGCAAACCTGTATGTATCAGAAAATTCACATTTTTGTAACTATTCAGACTGAGTTTGGGGGTGCTTGGGAAAAATATCGACTGGGGATTGCTGATATCAATGTAAAAACAGGAAAAAAGTAAGCAGGACAAAAAAAGGACACCTTTTCTCACGGTTTTATCAATACAATACAATATTAACTTTGAATGCACTTCTGAGATCTGTCTAATTAACCACAGAAGAATGGAAGACTTAGAAGGAAATTATTCCCAAGGGTTTGTCTGGTTAAGATGCCATCACTGAGAAAAGAGTGTGGAGAAATGAGCAGACAAGGACACCATCTCTGGGGCTACGGAAGCAGTGTCGTGGTTTTGCCCACCAGCCCATCCCTGGGGCTGAGGATGGTTTTGTCCAGGTGATTTCCGGACAAAAAAACAATCAAAAAGTTCAGTGACGCCTTTGCTAATTACATCTTTAAGAAAACGGAAGAGAAGGTTGTGGCGCAGTTGAAATTAGGAGCAGCAGCCATGTAGAAGGGTAGCGGGCCCAAGGAGGGCCAAGGCCCCCTCCTCCCCTGGCTTGCGCCAGGGGGGCAGGTGTAGTACTGAAGCCTTCCTTCTCTTCTGTAAAAGAGTGAAGAAAAAAAGTTTAAAAGACGAACTGCTTAGATGAGAAACTGCTGCAGAAGAATTCCAGCCATGAGATAACAGGACTTCCAAGGTCAAAGATGCAGTTGCAGGAGAGAGAAGAAAAGTTCGAAGGGGGGAGAGCTGCTTTTTTCTCCCTTTCGCTCTCCCTCCCTTCAGCAGGGTAAAGACTGAAAAATAAAATCCCTGCCACTTGTGAAAGTTTGTTGGGGTGAAGAGACCCCCCATGCGGCTCACAGAGGAGCTTGTGGATGCACCAGAGATTTTGTGACTTTAACAGAAAGAGAAAAGCCTTATGCTGGAGCAGGAGCGGCTCAGATGAGGTAGAGTCCTGTTAAAGACTTTGTGACCCTCGAAGGGATCGATGCTTATGCTGGAGCGAGACGGCTCAGATAAGCTCGGGATCTCAGTGAGAGATCCATGCTGTTGGTGCTGAAGATTTGTGACCCTGAGAGAACCTACGCTGGAACAGAAATGGCTCAGGTGGGATATTGAGATCCAAGTAAGGGATCCAGACTAGACCCATGCCGAGAAGTCAATCAAGGACTGTTCTCCCATGGGGAGGGACCTCCATAGGGAACAGGGGTGAACTCTTAAACCATTATCCCCTGTAACCCTGTGGAAGAAGATCCATAGTAAGCAAGTGTCCCCTTGCAAGCCTATGGAAGGAGACCCTTCAGGACCTGGGTAACCCCCAGCCTTCGGTTTTAGCCCAGGAGGGGGGTAGACCCAGCCTTGGAGGCCAACACAGAATGAGAGAGAGATAAAGGAGTTCCAGCTGCGACCAAAGTGCTGCAGAGTTACTGGAGAGAGAGAGAGCTGGAATTCCGAGAATGGAAAAGGACTGCTTCTCCTCCTTGGACTGATATAAAGGGAGGTGGGGGGAGAAGTATCTTCTGTAAATACATAATACCTTTTACTTAAGTAAAATTATTGTAGATATAATTCTTTAGTTTTAGTTTAATAATAATAATAAATACTCATACTTTTTTTTAATTCAGTCTCTTTTTGTCTGCATAAACCTTCTCTCAACTGATAGTAATTGTATAGGAGGTGTAAAAGTAAATTGAGCCAAGGCAAAACCACGACAGCCAGGAACAGAGAATAAATTATGAATAAAAATATATTCCTCTGTGCCATGTGGATACACAGAGAGACCCTCCATGCCTTGAAATGTGAGGATGATGCAAGACCCCCCTGTACGAGCCCAGGGGAGGTATGTTACAACCAGCCAAAAGATAACACCCACTTCCAAAGCAGAGAAATTACCTTTTAAGGCAACAAGCGGACAGTAAAATGAATATTCAACAACTGATATCAAAGGGTACAAAAAGCGCGGTTTTTAAACAGCAGTGTGCTCTTTGTTTGATTCAAAGGTGCACCCAGTGCTGGAAATGGGTATCCAGCACTGCAATAAAAATCTCTTGCTATATTTCTTTGTCCTGCAAATATTTTTGCTGTCTTCAAAATTCCAGAGAAAAAGTAACTTATAACGCTCAGGATACAACAGAACTCTTTTCTTACCTTTGGGATCTGAGTGAGTGGAGGTGCTCTCATAATCAGAGACCATAGATGACTGGCCAGTCCCATGGTATCACCTCTGTAATTGAAAGTTGCTCCAATATCAAGAAAAGTATCTTTGGGTGGTAATATGAACACACCACCGTATCACTAAAA
Organism: Myiozetetes cayanensis; assembly: GCF_022539395.1. Classification (NCBI taxonomy): domain Eukaryota; kingdom Metazoa; phylum Chordata; class Aves; order Passeriformes; family Tyrannidae; genus Myiozetetes; species Myiozetetes cayanensis. The sequence continues at coordinate 368 of NW_026087283.1, read as the reverse complement.
TTATTGTTTGTAAGATCTACTCTAAATTTGATTTCCTCAACTACTGGCTTTTCCTGGATGTTTCTAAGTGTGGTCTCAGCAGATGTTTATCCATGTGCTCGTGGAAGTGAAAATGTACATTCCCTACTCATTTGCCTCTTCCCAGTATTGATTAAACTTGGGGGGTTTTCTGGATTGTTGTGAAATGAAGACAAGATAAAATACAATTAAAATTTAGTTTTGTTAGTAAAATTTACCTATGTTAAGTGTGACTTTGCAAAATTGTAACTGCTTGAAAGAAGGTTGCTGCCCTAACTGTGGGCAATTAAGATAAAGCTAGCTTACCTAAACAAAAGGGACTGTCAGGGAAAGCACAAAGACTTCTAGCA